>NC_140999.1:124033452-124226523 GCF_052327205.1 Somniosus microcephalus | reverse complement strand
TCAAATAATAGTTGTGTTTTAATGAATCACACTTTAAGACAGTAAAAAAAATGTCGATTCATTTGATATCGAGGAAAGCAACCTCCGGAGTATGCACATGCGCATTTAAGTTACTGTCAGAGATGCCCCGTTCCTCCACGCGCTGTAACAGTCCTTGCCAATAGACGTGGCACTGAAATCACTGTGATGGTGTGGAGTTGCAGTACTTACCCATTAGTTTTGCACGAAACACGCCAGAAAAAGTTAGGGCTGGTGCATTCAGGAATAAGTGAATTTTTAATGGCATGACAAGTGATAATTACTGTCAAACTGGCACTGAAATTTTAATTTTACAAGTGTGGGGTCTCATCCCTTCAGAATTTAATTAGTTTTGGAGATATTAAAAAAAAATTTTTTTTTACTTTTTCTTGTATCTCTCTCTCTTATTCCCATGTTTCCTTCCCAATCTTTATTTTGCTTTCTGTACATGATTAAAATCTAATTAATACTTCCTGGTTTATACTTCCTGGCTTAGACTATGGTGGGAATTTTTACCATAAAAATGGTGGCTTTGGAGCGTGGGGGTAGTTAAATTGTTAGAAATGGGATTCCCGACCTGAACTCGCCTCCAACCCGGTTTTAATGGAGGTGGGACAGGGGTGGGCGACCAACCCACTCCCTGGAGGTGGGACGTCAACTTAAATATTATAAATTTTTTAAACTCCATTTTTGTTTTTAACTGCATGTGACGGGTTTTACACGATTCATAAAACCCGGCAGTTACAGCAAGGTGGGGACTGCTGGATCCAGGAGGTAAGTGCCTTTATACCTAGCTCCTGGATTCAGGGTCCCTACCTAACCCACCCCACCCCGCAATGGGAGACCCCTCCACCAGGCTTCCAATCATCCCCCCAGGCTCGCCACGATCCTCCGGTGGCTGGCCACAATCTTCCCTTCACCCACCCTGATCATATGGCCCCAATCTTCTCTCCCCACCCCCCGATCGCTGCCCGACACCACCCCCTATCCCGATCCTTCCTTCACCATCCCGATCATCTGGCCCCGATTCTCTCTCTCTCACTCCTCTCCCACCCCCGGTCACTGCCCGAAACCCCCCGCCCCCTGATCCTTTTAACGACACGGCCCGATCCCTCCCTCCCTCCTCTGTGTGCCCTAGTCCCGTAGGCCTACCCACCCACAGCCAGCCAGCCTCTCAATCAGGCTGGCTGCGGGTGGGAAACTGAGGCCTCGCATGCAAATCAGGCCCTGCCATTAAAGTCAGCAATGCCTGTGGGACCCAGCCTCTCGGGTTTCCTGACCGCCTTGGAGACCCTGCCCCCAACTCACCTACCTCCTTAAAATCCAGCTCCATGTTTCAGTGAAGATTCTTCAATCTGATTGGATGAAGAGCCTTGCTGTTGCTTGGCCTGCTCACAAACGCCACAGATTCCCCCGTAGAGGGCGCTGCACTGGATCAGGATGCCCGATGGCAGCAAGTCTATGCTGACAAGCCCACGAAAACTCTGTGGGCAGCTGTCTGCGTAATGAATGGCAAGCGCCGTTCCTTCGCCAGTGACCGCAAAATCCAGGCCGATATGTTTTCAAGTCCTTCATAATGGTACAGATGCAAGGATCATTGAATCACAGAGCCTGATACCAAAGGCTGGAGCGTGATGATATAAAAATGTGAATTATGTCAATTATGCAAATTGTATCACCGGTCTTGTTTGGAAACGCAAATGAAAATCGCTGACGACTTTTTGATAATCGCAGCACCCCACCATGATGAAAGTCCATTTTGCCATCTCAAATTATTTGAAAAAACTGGTGCAATTGTCTTTCAGGTTGCCAGATCGTAATGTCTGCTTTACAAACCAGGTTGTTAGGAATGAAAATTCCAGACATATCGGGCATCAAACGGACTAATGTCTTACACCAAGTTCAGTACAACATAGACAGGTATGCTAATTATAGTGTCTTTGACAATAATTGTCTAAAGGGTGTGTGTGCGTCTTATCCAATAGAGACTCAGCTTACCTTAAATAAGTGTCGTCACATTTGACTATTACAGAAAGTAACACTTGAGAGCAAATAGCATTTTCCAGCAAGTAAAGTCTAAGAGGGGAAAAGGCACTTGATCCTTTTACACTTTCTGATTCGAAGATTGAGTCGACCTCCTTGCTATTCCTTCCTATTTCTGGATGTTGAAATCCCCTTACCCCACAAGCTTGCCATAATCCAGTTTCCAACAGCACCATCATATCTGCAAGTGCAATTCATTTTTGGCAGTTTTGGATTTGTAATTTTTTTGTACTTGTTGAAACATAAGTAGCTCAATATCTTGTGGCAAATATTATGTTAAACCAAACTGGTTTAGAGTTCAAATTCCCAGTGCCGTCCTTACAGTACCATCGGTGCTTCCAGGGCCAATGCTAGATGGTGTCCTTTCTCCAGTGTGGAGAATGAATGCTGGCTTCTGACAAATCACATCACAACGATAGTGGGTAGTGAATGAAGTCAGGGCTCCCAGATCCTGGTTGCTGCACATCTTTAAACATCTTGGCCCCAAATTTGCATAGGGCATGAACTCCACATCATGCCATGATGGTGCCCTCCAGGGGTAACCCTGCCAGAGTATGCGGGAGAGTACTTCATTTGTATGGACCTGGCAGGTACCCACACCACTATGGATGCATCTTGGGTGCCCTCCAGCCCGTACAGACTGGAAACTCTGGCACTGGTCCTTCTCCCCGCCCACAGAGAAACAATTTTTCCACCTCTTTGGCCCCCTTTGTAATAATTTTTTTTTAACTTACCAGTTTATTTCCCTAACCTGGCTGACCTCTCCCCCACCTGTGGGGCTCACTTGCGCTGGCTGGAGGTTAGTACATCTGATCCCTTTGAGCATATCAGCTTCCAACATTACACCAAGTCCCACTGAGATTGAGGCTGTTAGGACTCCCAGGGGGAGAAATTCTGTTGATAGCGCCACCGATTAACGCCTAAAGAGGCCGAGAAGTGGGGCGCTAGCCAATTTCCGGGCGGGCGCAAGGCGTCTAGTGCCTCGCCCCATATTGAGCATGCATTTAGCGCCGGCGCAAAATCTTAGTGCCCGCTCATGGGCGCAGGCTGATTATGACGTCATTTGAGTGTGCAACGCCTTTTGGGTGCCACGGACCGGAAATTCAATGGCGCCCCCCTCCGTAGCGCCTGGCGCTAATAGTGACAGCTTACCTGGGCCTTACCAAGTCTCTCTCAGGCTGGAGGAGCGTTATTTAAAGGGGACTGGTGTGGTTTAAAAGCGGCAGCCATTTTTGGAGCACAACTTCCTCGAGAGCTACAAAGAGTTGCTGAGCTGCACACTGAGAGCCATTTGACCACTGAGCCAGCGCAGGCAGATGATCTTCAGCCTTCTGACCATCACCTTGCTGTTGGTGAGCCTTGACAACGGGGAACCTTCCTGTGGGCACTTATTATGGGGGCTGCATTGGAGGGGAACGTCCTGCTGCTGAATCATCTGGAAAGGGCAATGAGACGCAGGGAGAGGGGGGCGGGCATGGCCAGACGGAGGAGGGCCAACAGACGTCACCACAGCAGACCTTACGCTGGCAGGGTTATCCGACAGCAGTTTTCCTACATGAACATGCCGGAGGAGCAGTGTGTCAGAAGGCTGAAATTTAGAAAGGAGGTGGTGACTGAGCTGTGCCAGCTGCTTCAGCCAGATCTGCAGCCTCAGATAAGGTGCAGGACATCTCTGTCGGCGGCTGAGAAGATGGCTGCTGGCCTGAACTTCTACGCGAGCGGCTCTTCTCAGGCTGCGCGTCAGAGGCTGATCAGAAGTAGCTTCTAGGCCCCTCTCACAGAATGCTTGCTGCCATTCCAAGAACAGGAATGGAACTGGTCTGATACCCCCAAGCCTGTGAAGGGCAAGATGCATGTAAATAGCAGGCATGGCCATTGTAAATGAAGAAAGTGTTTCATTACACAAAATGTGGTTCCTTCAAACATGAGAAAGCTATGGCAACGGAAAGCAAAACTAATACACTGACACGTAACTGCCTCTCACACCCGGGAGACTGTCCAAAACATAAATCACATTCCGACCATCTTCCTTGGCCTTGATTCCACTGCGCCAACCAAAGAATCCAATGCCCCATCAGTGAGGCATTCCACCCTCTGCCTCACCCTTTCCATGTCTTGCTAGGCTGGTGTGCCACAGGTAGGCTCCCACCGCTTTGAAGGCCTACAAGGCAGTGAGTGTGTCTGGTGATGCCAATTGACCTGCCCCTTTAAGAGCTGGCCGGCGCCACTGTGTCTCAGGGAAAGTGATTATTGACAGCACCCTCACTGCGCCCCACCGCCGCGAAATTGGGTTGCGCCGCCGGGTTAGCGCCTTAAGAGTAGCGCCGCAATCACCTTTAGGGGCGCTGCAACCCAATATCGCGCTAGGTGGCGCTAAATTGCGCCTGGCGCTAAACTTTGCGCATCGCCAGGACTAGCGCCCCAAACGCGGCTATACCGAATTTCTAGGCCCCAGTGTCCTTTCTCTATGGCATGGAACCATGTTTGAAGTGGACAGAGGTTCTTCCCCCACACAAGGCCCCTGCAAACTCCCAGTGATGGCCAAGTCCCAGCAGAGCAAGGTCAAGTGCCATTTGTGGGGCCGTCCACTGCACACCCACCAGAGTTAAGGTGTGAGTGTGTCAGACTGTGCTGATTAAGCGTCCTTTTTGTTTGTTGCTAAATGCAAAATGCACTTTTCCTGTTCACGTGAGTTAACTTCTTTTGTGAAAAGAGGGATTATTTAGTGGTCTTTCAAGTGAAGATGTCAATGCTAAAGAATAGAATACTTCTCTACTTTTTGACATTCGGCAAGAACATCAAGACCACTTAGGTCACGCCTAACACAGTCCAGATGTTGAGTAAATCTCTCTCCAGTCTGCCCCGAATAGGCCTTAAACTCAATCTCAGAGTAGCACTAGTGTGATTTTATTTTTCATTTCCCATATCAACCATTCTTATAAGCTACCTAAGATATTTAATTTAGTGTCAATTTGTGCTGAATTTATGGAGCGTTTTTGTACTACGTTTAGTTGAAATTGTATTCATAACATTTTACAGCATAGAAGGAGGCCATTCAGCCCATCGCATCTGTGCCAGCTCTCTGAAAGAGCTACTACGTAATCCCACAAAATGCTGGAAATACTCAGCAGGTCAGGCAGCTTCCATGGAGCGAGAAACAGAGTTAAAGTTTCAGGTCAATGACCTTTCATCAGAACTGGGAAAAGTTAGAACAAAAGAACATAAAAATGTAAGAAATAGGAGCAGGAGTAGGCCATTCGGCCCTTTGAGCCTGCTCCGCCATTCAATGAGATCATGGCTGATCTTCTGCCTCAACTCCATTCACCGGCCCTATCGCCATATCCCTTGATGCCCTTACTAGTCAGAAATCTATCGATTTCTGTTTTGAATATACCCAATGATTGAGCCTCCACAGCCCTCTGGGGTAGATATTTCCAAAGATTCACCACCCTCTGTGAAGAAATTTCTTCTCATCTCAGTCCTGAATGACCTACCCTTTATGTTAAGGCTGTGGCCCCTGGTGCTAGACTCCCCAGCTAAGGGAAACATTCTCCCAGCATCCATCCTATCAAGCCCTGTAATAATTTTGTATGCTTCAATGAGATCCGCTCTCATTCTTCTGAATTCAAGAGAATACAGGCCTAGTTTCCTCAATCTCTTCTCATACGACAGTCCCGCCATCCCAGGAATCAATCTCGTGAACCTTCGTTGCACTGCCTCTATGGCAAGTATATCCTTCCTTAGGTAAGGAGACCAAAATTGTACACAGTACTCCAGATGTGGTCTCACCAAGACCCTATATAATTGGAGTAAGACTTTGTTACTCCTGTACTCAAATCCTCTTGTAATGAAGGCCAGCATACCATTTGCCTTCCTAATGGCTTGCTGCACCTGGACATTCATTTTCAGTGACTCATGTACAAGGACACCCAGGTCCCTTTGAGCATCTGCATTCCCCAATCTTTCACCATTTAGGAAATACTCTGCCTTTCTGTTTTTTCTACCAAAGTAGATAAATTCACATTTATCCACATTATATTCCATCTGCCATGTTCTCGCCCACTCACTGAGCCTGTCGAGATCCCCTTGAAGCCTCTTCACATCCTCTTTGCAACTGACTCTGCCACCTAGCTTTGTATCATCAGCAAATTTGGAAATGTTACATTTAGTCCCTTCATCCAAATCATTGATACAGATTGTGAAAAGCTGGGGCCCAAGCACCGATCCTTGCGGTACCCCACTAGTCACAGCCTGCCATCCTGAAAAAGACCCGTTTATCCCTACTCTTTGTTTTCTGTCTGTTAACCAATTCTCAATCCATGCTAGTATATTACCCCAAATTCCATGTGCCCTAATTTTGTTCACCAACCTCTTGTGTGGGACCTTATGAAAGGCCTTCTGAAAATCCAGATGCACCACATCTACCGGTTCCCCTTTGTCTACTCCACTAGTTACATCCTCAAAGAACTCCAATAGGTTTGTCAAACAGGATTACCCTTTCATAAATCCATGTTGACTCTGCCCAATCTTACTATTAGTTTCTAAGTGCCCAGTTATTGCATCCTTTATAATAGATTCCAGCTTTTTCCCAACTACTGATGTGAGGCTAACAGATCTGTAGTTCCCCATTTTCTTTCTCCCTCCTTTCTTAAATAGCAGGGTTATATTTGCTATCCTCCAATCTGCAGGAACCGTTCCAGAATCTATAGAATTTTGGAAGATGACAACCAATGCGTCCACTATTTCAATGGCTACCTCTTTCAAAACCCTAAGATGTAGGTCATCCGGTCCTTGGGATTTGCCGACTTTTAGTCCCATTAATTTTGCTAGTACTTTTTTTTACTCATAATAATTTCTTTAAGTTCCTCATTCTCGTCACACCCTTGGTTTTCTCGTATTTCTGGGAGGTTTTTTGTGTCTTCCTCCATGAAGACAGAAACAAAGTATTTATTTAATTTCTCAGCCATTTTCTCACTCCCCATTATAAATTCTCACGTCTCTGACTGTAAAGGACCTACATTTACCTTCGCCAGTCTTTTCTTTTTCACCTACCTGTAGAAGCTTTTACAATCCGCTTTTATATTTTTTGCTAGTTTGTGCTCATATTCCATTTTCCCTTTCTTTATCAATTTCTTGGTCCCCCTTTGGTGATTTCTAAAAAGATCCCAATCCTCAGGCTGACTGCTTTTTCTGGCAACTTTATAAGCTTCCTCCTTTGACTAGCTTTAATTTCTTTTATTAGCCATGGTTGGATCACTTTTCCTTTTGGGTTTTTATGCCCGAGAGGAATATATGTTTGTTGCAAATTATGCATTATTTCCTTGAATGTTAACCATTGTATGTCCACCTTCATACCTTTTAGTGTAGTCTCCCAAACAACCATGGCCAACTTGTCCCCCATACCCTTGTAGTTTCCTCTGTTTAGATTGAAGACCTTAGTTTCAGATTGGACTACATCACTCTCAAACTTAATGTAAAATTCAATCATATTATGGTCACTTGTTCCTAAAGGCCCCTTTAACACAAGATTATTGATTAGCCCTTTCTCATTTCACAGTACCAGATCCAGAATAGCCTGTTTCCTGGTTGGTTCCTCCACATACCAATCCAGGAAACCATCTTGCATGCATTCCAGGAATTCTTCCTCCCCAACATGAGTGGTAATTTGATTTGCCCACTCAATATGTAGATTAAAGTCCCCCATGATTACCGTATTGCCCTTGTTACATGCACTTCTAATCTCTTGATTGGAAGTGTGCCCTACATTACCATTACTGTTTGGTGGCCTATACACAACTCCCACCAATGTTTTCCACCCTTTGCTGTTTCTTAGCTCCACCCAAACGTGGGTGGCATAGTGGTTAGCACTGTTGCCTCACAGCGCCAGTGACCCGGGTTCGAATCTGGCCTCGGGTGACTGTCTGTGTGGACTTTGCACATTCTCCCCGTGTTTGCGTGGGTTTCCTCCGGGTGCTCCGGTTTCCTCCCACAGTCCAAAGATGTGCGGGTTAGGTTGATTGGCTATGATAAATTGACCCTTAGTGTTAGGGGGATTAAATACGTGGGGTTACGGGGATAGAGTGGGATATGTGTTGGTGTAGGGGTTACGGGGATCGGGTGGGATATGTGTCGGTGCAGGCTCGATGGGCCTAAATGGCCTCTATCTGCACTGTGGGGTTTCTGTGATTTCTGTGATTTCTGTGAAACTGATTCCAGTTCTACATCACGTTAGAGATAAAGAAGGTTTTAAGCAAGTGCAGGGGCAGGGAAAGAAGGGAGGAGAGGAAAGAACAAAAGGGAAGGTCTGTGATAGGGTGGAAGGCAGGAGAGATTAAATGACAAAATGTATGATTGTACAAAGCAAAAGGAGATGGTAATGGGACAAGTAAAGAAACAAAAGATGGGTCTAGAAGAGGTGTAAATGGGAATAGCAGAATCATCAACATCTGCCATCTGCAAAAATAGGGGCAGAGGTTATGGTCTGAAATTATTGAACTCAATGTTGAGTCCAGAAGGCTGTAAAGTGCCTCATCGAAAGATGAGGTGCTGTTTCTCAAGCTTACGTGGAGCTTCATTGGAACAGAGCAAGAGGATGAGGACAGAGGTGTCCGAGTGTGAGTGGAGCAGAGAATTAAAGTGACAGGCGACCGGAAGCTCAGGGTTACGCTTGCGGACTGAACGGAGGTGTTCCGCAAAGTGGTCACCCAATCTCTGTTTGGTCTCCCCAATGTAGAGGAGACCGCATTGTGAGCAGTGAATACACTCGCGCTGTGATCTCTCTGTCCTGAACCCTATCCCTGAACTCCAGTGCTTTGTTTGCTTTCTTTACGGCCTTCTTAACCTACTGTTTGTGGTTTGTGTATCTGTACTCCCAGATCCCTCTGCTCCTCTCCCCCATTTAGACACTTATTTTCCAAGGAGTATGTGGCCTCCTTATTCTTCCTATCAAAATGTCCCAGCTTACACTTAACTATATTGAATTTCATTTGCCAATTACATGCCCATTCTGCAAGTTTATTAATATCTTAATATGATAGACCAAAAATATAATTAATGAATTAAACAGTTTTATGTACTGTGAAAATGTATTTATGTATAGGAGATGTAAGCCAGGCGAAGGGGTTTATGCGACTGGGTTTTTGATCCTAGCCCAATTGCTAGACGGACGGTTCGAATCGCCCCGCCTTATGAAAGTTCTATACCCGGGAATTATTATTCAGAGTGTAAATGAAATAAGTCACGGATAGGAATGCTTCGGTGAAAAATCAAACTTATATTTATTTGGTCTAACATACACTGGCTAAAACATGCACTACTAAACGAAATCACTGTCCCTGTGGAGAATAAAATCCAGATTACAATCAACATACATACAGTACAAAACTGGGGACTATAACAAGCAATAATTCCCTTATTGCTATGGTGGACTCTAATTCCACCCCTACCAACGAATTACCCAGTCACATAAGCCCCTTCATCTGGCTGAACCAAACGAAACTCCCACCCTCAGAATAGCACAAAAACTTCACTTCTAAGAGACTATGCTTACCCCCACACATGGTTGGTTTCGATCGCTCTGCTCGTCAGCTTCTCTGATACTTCTTGTTAATTTGATCTTGTTGGAGCAGGGAGCAAGAGAGAGAGAATGGTGGGAAAGAGTCTATCTTTATAGGAGTCTGGCTACCCCTATCTTTTCCCGCCAATCTTTAAAATCCATTTGCTTCTGAGCACTCCGGCGCTTAATCTGCGATGAGTCATCCTCGGACCCATGAGTATTGGATTAATGGCCCTAAATCTGGGACATATCTTTCGGTCTTTGTGTTGGGAAAAAAACTGGCTCCCTTTCGGCTGGCTGAGGCCATTGGGTTCATTGTTCTGCTTCTCCTCTGAGATGGAGGTGAGAAGTTCTTTTGCATATTAGAGTGGCCTTTTAATCAAGTTCAATGGCCCCCTTCCTTTTTCCAGGACTGTCGGGTGAACCCATACATTCTGGATGACTGACAGTTCTTTTGTCACAGCCAACTGCCATGCATTCTCTGGAGTTTTAACAAACCAGTCCCCCACGCATTTGCACAGGCTGATCCCACCACAGTGAAAATGCCCTCAGAAAATCGCATAAAGTCCACAAAAATATTCTCGACTGAGTCCATTCTTCAAACAGAGACTTTGCGATCTCTTCAATTAGTATGCTATTAGACATTTATAATGGTTTTTTGTCTTAAACTGGCTTACACTCAGGTATCACAATTTAAATGACAATTTTTGTTGAAAAGTTTTATTAGAACCACATCATCTGAAAGATGAAAACATAAACAAAATATCATCTATTAAAACCAACTAATAGAGCACAACAACAACAACTTGCATTGATAAAGTGCCTTTAATGTACCAAATGTTCCGAGGTACTTTATAGCTAATTAATGAGGGATGGCTGCAGAGCCATGGGAGAGAGGTTAAGAAAAGTGACTGAAGGCTTGAAGAGATGGGTTTTCAGAAGGTTTTGAAGGAGCACAGAGGTGGAGGGGTTTAGGGAGGGGGTTTGAGAGAGAAGGACTGAGCCAACTGAAAGCTTTGCCACCTATGGTGGCGTGAAGGGAAGGATTGTGACACAGGAGTCCAAGGACTGAAGGGTACAGAAGTATTTGTATGTCTGGAGAAAGTTACAGAGGTAGGGAGGTGTTAGGCCATGGATAAATTTGAAAACAAGAATAAAGATTTTAAATTAGATGCATAGGAGAACCAGTAAGCGAGCATGGAGGGAATGGGGAAGCAGGACAGGATGTAGGCAGCTGCGTTCTCGACAAGTTGGAGCTTATAGACAGTGGATAATGGAAGGAGATGGATTGATGGATTAAATTTGGAGGCAACAGTAGTGGAGAAGAGCTGTGGTAGGGGAAGAACCAGGCAATGTTGCAAAGATAGAAGCTCAGTTCAGGTCAAGTTCTGTTCAGGCTGAGTGAGAGGCAAATGGCATTGTTACCATTAGGGCAAGGTTTATGTCAAGTGGCAAAAACAACAGCTTAAGTCTTCCCGATGTTCACTGAAGGAAGTTGTGACTCATCCAAGATTTGGGGGTAATTTTAACCTAATCTGCCCGCCAGGTAACTAATGGAATCGGCCGTTTTACACACCATATGAAACATATGAAAATGTATTATTTGAACATTGGAATTTTATTTATTTATAAAATATATAAGTGCGAATCTATTTAAGTATGTGGTTGCGTGATTGAATTTATCCACATGTGCATAGATGCATGTTTATTTTCTTGGCCAATGTCACTGAAGTAGCTCAAACGGAAATCTCTCATATTGTCGGCCAAGTATACTGTGCATACCCATATTGCTCAAATTGTAAACACAATTCATTCAGCAGACTTTATTTTCCAGGATTACCATAAGTAACGTGAAATTGCCAGGCATGAGTATCACCTTAGTCCCTAACATGGGACTGAAAGTTGCTGTTTCTAATGGTTACATTGAGGCGACTGGTAACTGGCACATCAAATCAAAGATTTTGTAAGTACTCCTTACCTCAGAAAAAAAGTTACAGCACTAGTGTTTGAATCATTTATCTTGGCTGGTGCCCTTTGGGGGGAAGGTGGACAACCCTTGATGCACACCCGTGGTTTGCGCACCTACCATTGGCATTTAAATTATGAGGCTTCCCTCCAGCCCTAGGAACTTTGGCAGGGTCAACACCACAAGTCCTTACTCCTGGATGGGCACATCCTGGCACTTTTGCCAGATTGTGCCCACCACGCCCCTCTCCCGCAGATTTTCGGGCCATGTTTCCATAAATGTGCAACAGGAATTTTGGATGCAACAATCTTTCATAGATTGCATGATGCAGACTTGTATGTTGATCACATAAATTTCCAATCCATGGAAGTTAGTCTCCAGATATAAATCGAAGCTGAATAAACAGAGCTGTGATTTAATGCCAAGGGAATTCTTTCAACTTTATAGCCAAGTCTATGAAGTTCACAGGTAACCTAAGAGCACAACAGCACACATAGCTTGTAAAGAAACATATTAATGTCAGGATAGTACTATCTTTCTGCAAACATAATTTAATGATTTATCCATCAGCAAATTAAGTTTGTTTATTTCTTGGCCTGTTACCCTGCAAGAATTAGCATTTCAAGCATTCAGTTCCAGCATCAATTAACATTTAACATTTACAATTTTTAACTAACATTGGGCCTTTTATTCTGCAGGAGGACTTATGGTATTGTAAAGGCTCAGATCAACCGCATTGCCATCTCCTTTTACCTTAAGTTTGGCAAGGATAATACGGGCAGGCCTACAGCATCAATAACGGACTGTGCAAGTTACATTTCAAAGCTCCACATTTATGCTTCAGGAAAATCCAGGTATCTGTGTTCTTTCCCATACTTTAATCCTGCATTTCCCCTTCACACTTCATCACGTGTTGAGTAGATACCTGTGTTTGCATTATGGTGTTCCAAATTTTATGATCAGGTTATACAGCTGCACCCAATGCCTGCAGCTCTATAACCTGACCATGCACATGCTCTTTGAGGGTTAGGGTGTGCATTGTAAATCGTTTGTCTGTGAGGTCACCATGGATAAACTTTTATCACAACTTGTATTGGATTTTTGCAAGACCGCCACTTCTAAGTAGTGATGATCCCATTCATCTATCTACATTTTTGACCACTCTGCCTCATCCAACCTTTCACTTCACTGCAGTCTTCCTTGTCTTTCTCTATTTTTTATATACTAATATGCTCATGCTCCTCAGAACTTTCCTCTCCTCTTCTTCCTAAACTCTACATACACTGTCCTACATGATTATTTCAACTGTAAGGGTGCAGAGAAGAAACAGAGGTTTATTGTGAATCATTCGTTCCCAGATTTCACAACTGTGCAACTCTTTACCACTCCAAGCTCTTCTTTACCCTTTATAACCTGCAGGTTTATAAAACCCAAGTTTGGTTCCACCTAACTATTATTTCTTGTCTGCTCTCCTACTCTTTTCATTCTTGGCAGTATCCAGCATGGAGTCCTGGCTCTTTACCCAGGTTTGTCAATTTAATAAAAACACTGATCAATTTATGACACTTTTCACTCGTTTCCTTTTGACACTTAAAAGGACACTGTAAGCAAAAGAAAATGATAAAAACATATTTTTTATTTGGTTGGGGAGGAAGAGAGACACCTATCACTTTCATCAGCATTACATCATGTGCAAGTGAAGAAATTGAGGCTGATTTTCCTGAGGTCAGTGCCCAAGAAATCTCTATTTCTCAGTTGCAAAAGTTAGGAAAATGAGATGGACACACTTAGTCAGGTCTCCACTCCTATTATATTGCCCTGCAATTTCTGGGGCTTCCCCAAGGGGGCAGAGCAAGGCATGCACCATCAATAGTCTGCCATGGCAATGAGGTAGGAGAGGGCATTCCCAGCCTCCGCCTCAATTTCCTCTGGTTGTGTTTGACGGGGCGACCATTTCCAGTAATGTCCTAAGATTGCTGGCAATAGGCCTTGAGCTTGGACCTCACTGAGATTGGAGATCTGAGGAGGCCTCTCAGGCCTGTAGCTGTGCTTCTGTCCCCAATTCCCAGCACATGACCTTACCAGGATGTGCCACTGCAAGGATGCAACCGGACCATATAACTAATCTGGCCCACCAAATTGGGGGACACAGAGACCTGGCAGGCGGAAAGCCCCAAAGTGCACTCTGCCTGTACAGCGCTCCAACTGAACAGGTGGGGGAGAAGAGGAAAATCAGCCCCATTTTTTTCACTATCAGTGCCTTATGTGGTGGCAAACAAATAAAAAGGAGCTTGTCAAACAGTTTTGCACTGAAACTTTTCACGCTCATTTAGCTTTCTATTATGGGTGACAAAGTTAGAGGAATTATTGCTGCAACTGTGTGCGATAACAGAAAAAATGGTTGGAATTTTCTGGGGCCTGTGCGGGAGCGATCGGAGGTGGGCCAAGTGGGAAATTTGAAAAATCTTGCAGCGGGTCGGGAACTCGCCATCATCCCACCCCCAAGCTCCTTTGCCTCGGGCGGTATTGCCGGCGCGGCAGCGACCCGAACAGCAGAGGCGGGCGAGCTAATTCAAATCATTGTTAGGTACTTGTCAGACCCTTAAGAGTCTTTTTAACCCTACCTTTCAAATTGCACTGCATGACCACGGGAATCACGCAGCTCAAGAACTGTGTTTGTCAACCTGAGGCGGGAGTTGAGTGGCCATTGACCAGCTGATTAGTGCACAGCATGGAAAGTACAATAAAAGCTCCCACATCACAGCTGATAGAAACATAGAAACATAGAAGATAGGAGCAGAAGTAGGCCATTCGGCCCCTCGAGCCTGCTCCACCATTCAATGAGATCATGGCTGATCATTCAAGTTCAGTACCCTGTCCCTGCTTTCTCCCCATATCCCTTGATACCCTTAGCCTTAAGAAATATATCTAACTCCTTCTTGAATATATTTAATGAATTGGCCTCAACTGCCTTCTGTAGTTGAGAATTCCACAGGCTCACCACTCTCTGGGTGAAGAAAATCCTCTTCATCTCAGTCCTAAATAGCTTACTCCTTATCCTTAGACTGTGACCATTGGTTCTGGACTCCCCCGTGATTGGGAACATCCTTCCTGCATCTAGTCTGTCTAGTCCTGTTAGAATTTTATGAGTTTCAATGAGATCACCTCCCATTCTTCTAAACTCTAGCGAATATAAATCTAATTGACCCAATCTCTCCTCATACGTCATTCCTACCATCCCAGGTATCAGTCTGGTGAATCTTCGCTGCATTCTCTCCATGGCAAGAACATCCTTCCTCAGATAAGGTGAGCAAAACTGCACACAATACTCACGATGTGGTCTCACCAAGGCCCTGTACAACTGCAGCAAGACATCCTTGCTCCTGTACTTGAATCCTCTCGTTATGAAGGCCAACATACCACTTGCCTTCTTAACCGCCTGCTGCACCTGCATGCTTACCTTCAGTGACTGGTGCACAAGGACACCCAGGTCTTGTTTCACTTCCCCATTTCCCAATCTATTGCCATTCAGATAACAATCTGCCTTCCTGTTTTTGCCACCGAAGTGGATAACCTCGCATTTATCCACATTATACTGCATTTGCCATGCATCTGCCCAATCACCCAACCTGTCCAAATCATACTGGAGTTTCTCTGCATCCTCCTCACAGCACACACGCCCACCCAGCTTTAAGAACATAAGAACATACATAAGAAATAGGAGCAGGAGTAGGCCATACGGCCCCTCGGGCCTGCTGCGCCATTCAATAGGATCATGGCTGATCTGAATCTAGACTCACGTCCACTTCCCTGCCCTCTCCCCGTAACCCCTAATTCCCTTATCTGCTAGGAAAATGTCTATCTCCATTTTAAATTTATTTAATGTTGCAGCTTCCACAGCTCTCTGGGGTAGCAAATTCCATAGATTTACTACCCTCTGAGTGAAGAAGTTTCTCCTCATCTCAGTTTTGAAAGGGCAGCCCCTTATTCTAAGATTATGCCCCCTAGTTCTAGTCTCACCCATCAGTGGAGACATCCTCACCGCATCCACCTGATCAAGCCCCCTCACAATCTTATATGTTTCAATCAGATCGCCTCTCATTCTTCTGAACTCCAATGAGTAGAGTCCCAACCTACTCAACCTTTCCTCATATGTCAACCCCCTCATCTCTGGAATCAACCGAGTGAACCTTCTCTGAACCACCTCGAGAGCAAGTATATCTTTTCTTAAATATGGAAACCAAAACTGCACGCAGTATTCCAGGTGTGGCCTCACCAATACCCTGTATAACTGCAGCAAGACTTCCCTGTTTTTATACTCCATCCCCCTTGCAATAAAAGCCAAGATTCCATTGGCCTTCTTGATCACCTGCTGCACCTGCACACTAACTTTTTGTGTTTCATGCACCAGGACCCCCAGATCCCTTTGTACTGTAGCACTTTGCAGTTTCTCTCCATTTAGATAATAATTTGCTCTTTGATTTTTTCTGCCAACGTGCATAACCTCACACTTTCCAACATTATATTGCATCTGCCAAATCTCTGCCCACTCACTTAGCCTGTCTATGTCCTTTTGCAGGTTTTTTATGTCCTCCTCACTCACTGTTTTCCCTCCCATCTTTGTATCGTCGGCAAACTTGGATATGTTGCACTCGGTCCCTTCCTCCAAATCGTTAATATAGATTGTAAAGAGTTGGGGTCCCAGCACTGACCCCTGCGGAACACCACTAGTTACTGACTGCCAGCCCGAGAACAAACCATTTATCCCAACTCTTTGTTTTCTGTTAGATAGCCAATCTTCCACCCATGCCAGTATATTACCCCCAATCCTGTGATTTCTTATCTTGATCAGTAATCTTTTGTGTGGCACCTTGTCAAATGCCTTTTGGAAGTCCAAATACACTACATCCACTGGTTCCCCTTTATCCACCCTGTATGTTACATCCTCAAAGAATTCGAGCAGATTTGTCAAACATGACTTCCCCTTCGTAAAACCATGCTGACTCTGTCCTATTAAATTATGTTTATCCAAATGCTCTGTTACTGTTTCCTTAATAATGGACTCCAACATTTTGCCAACCACAGATGTTAGGCTAACTGGTCTATAGTTTCCAGCTTTTTGTCTACTTCCCTTCTTAAATAAGGGTGTTACATTCGCAGTTTTCCAATCTGCTGGGACCTTTCCTGAGTCCAGAGAGTTCTGGAAAATGATCACCAATGCATCCACAATCCCTACCGCCACTTCTCTCAAGACCCTAGGATGTAGGCCATCAGGTCCGGGGGATTTATCCGCCTTAAGTCCCATTATTTTACTGAGTACCATCTCCTTAGTGATTTTAATCGTGTTTAGCTCCTCCCCCGCCCCCCATTGCCCCCTTTTTGTCCAGTGTTGGGATGTTTTTAGTGTCCTCTACTGTAAAGACTGATACAAAATATTTGTTCAGCGACTTTGCCATCTCCATGTTCCCCACCACTAGTTTCCCGGTCCCATCCTCTAAGGGACCAACGTTCATTTTAGCCACCCTTTTTCTTTTTATATAGCTGTAGAAACTCTTGCTATCTGTTTTTATATTTTTTGCTAGTTTACTTTCATAATCTATCTTCCCTTTCTTAATTAATCTTTTAGTTATTGTTTGCTGGCTATTAAATGCTTCCCAATCTTCTATCCTCCCACTAGATTTGGCTAATTTATATGCCCTTGTTTTCAGTCAAATACTACCCTTTATTACTTTACTAATCCACGGATGGCTGTATTTTCTTTTACTCCCCTTTTTCCTCAGTAGAATATATTTATCTTGAAATATGTGAAATATCTCCTTGAATGTAGGCCACTTCTCTTGTACCGTCTTACACTTTAATCTGTTTTCCCATACCACTTTAGTCAATTCTACTCTCATACCTTCATAGTCTCCTTTATTTAAGCTTAGTACGCTGGTTTGAGATCCAACTCTCTCACCCTCAAACTGAATTTGGAATTCAACCATATTATGGTCACTCATTCCAAGGGGATCCTTTACTAGGACATTTTTTATTAATCCTGTCTCATTACGCAGGACCAAATCTAAGATTGCCTGCCCCCTGGTTGGTTCAGTTACATACTGCTCAAGGAACCCATCCCTAATACACTCTATGAACTCTTCCTCAATGCTGCCATACCCAATTTGATTAGCCCAGTCAATATGAAAGTTAAAATCCCCCATGATTATAGCTGTTCCCTTATTACAAGCCCCAACTATTTCCCGATTTATACTCCGACCAACAGAGTTGCAACTGTTAGGAGGCCTATAGACTACGCCCACTAGTGACTTTTTCCCCTTATTATTCCTTATCTCCACCCAAACTGTTTCACTATCCTGATCCTTTGACCCAATATCATTTCTGACTATTGCAGTGATTCCATCCTTGATTAACATAGCAACCCCACCTCCCTTTCCTTCCTGTCTGTCCTTCCTAATTGTCAAATACCCTTGTATGTTTAGTTCCCAGTCATGATTATCTTGCAGCCATGTTTCCGCGATTTTCACTTCATTGACCTTGTTGAGCCCTCCCAGCGGGCGCAGCAGGCCAATTAAGGGCCACCCGGCAACAGGTGACATCACAGATTGACATTTCATCTGTCAAGAGCTTCTGACAGATGAAATATCAGCGTTTCACAGCTCCTTGTAGCTGTCAAACACTGACAATCTGTACTCTAAGTTAATTCCTTCCTCTCAGGCTGATTTAGAGATCTCTCCAGAACAGAAAGTTGAATGCTGCAACTTTTGACAGCTCGCGGCCTTTCTGCTTTTTGTGCCGGTGAGATGAGGGACTCCCGATACCTGAAGGAATGAAGGGTGTAAAGGTAAGTAAAACTTATTTAAACACTTTACACACACTAAACACACCTACCTCTGCACTCATGCACACATCACTCACCTGAACACCAGACATCTCGACCCCTCCAAGTCCTTCAGTCCGATGGTCCGCCTCGCTAACTTGGTGTGGTTTAAAGCCATTGGGAATCACACATGAGGAATAACAATAGGGATTAGGCTAAAAACTGCCTGTTAACTACCTGTTAACAGGCAGTTAATTGGCACTAATCCCCTTTCCGCCTCGGGGAGGCGGCTCCCAGCAGAGGTCGGGTATCTGCCTCCTTTGAAAGTGGCAGGGAGGCGGGTTGGAGGCGGGATGGGTTTGTGCCCCCTGATTGAGATTTTAACCCCCCCACACGCCTCCAATCCTGCCTCCACGGCCCAATGAAAATTCTGCCCTATGTTCCCCGACATCTCTGGGAGGTTATTTGTGTCCTCCTTTGTGAAGACAGAACCAAAGTATGTATTTAATTGGTATGCCACGTCTTTGTTCCCCATTATAAATTCCCCTGATTCTGGCTGCAAGGGACCTATGCTTGACTTCACCAATCTTTTTCTCGTTACATATCTATAGAAGCTTTTACAGTCAGTTTTTATGCTCCCTGCAAGCTTACTCTCATAATCTATTTTCCCCCTCTTAATTAATCCCTTTGTCCTCCTTTGCTGAATCCTAAACTGCTCCTAATCCTCAGGTTTACTGCTTTGTCTGGCCAAATTATATGTCCTCTCCTTGGATCTTATGCTATCCCTAATTTCCCTTGTTAGCCACGGTTGAGTCACCCTTTTTTGTTTTATTTTTATGCCAAACAGGGATGAACAAATTCTGTAGTTCATCCATGCGATCTCTAAATGTTTGCTGTTGCCTATCCACCGTCAACCCTTTAAGTAACTTTCCCCAATCCATCCTAACCAAGTCGTGCCTCATACCATCATAGTTTCCTTTATTTAAATTCAGGACCCTAGTCTCTGAGTCAACTACTTCACTCTCCATTTTAATGAAGAATTCTATCATATTATGATCGCTCCTCCGCTAAGGGGCCTCGCACAACAAGATTGCTAATTAATCCTTTCTCATTACATAATACCCAGTCTAAGATGGCCTGATTTCTAGTTGGTTCCTCGACATATTGGTCCAGGAAACCTTCCTGTATACACTCTAGGAATTCCTCCTCCACAGTATTGTTACTAATTTGGTTAGCCCAGTCTATATGTAGATTAAAGTCACCCGTGATAACTGCTGTGCCCTTAATGCACGCATCTCTAATTTCCCATTTAATGCCATCCCCAACCTCAGCATTACTGTTTGGGGGTCTGTATACAACTCCCACTAACATTTTCTGCCCCTTGGTATTTCTCAGCTCTGCCCATTCGGATTCTACATCATCAGAGCTAATATCCTTCCTTACTATTGTGTTAATCTCCTCTTTAACCAGCAATGCTACCCCACCTCCTTTTCCTTTTATCCTGTCCTTCCTGAATATTGAATACCCCTGGATGTTGAATTCCCAGATTTGGTCATCCTGGAGCCATGTCTCTGTAATCCCAAATATATAATATCCATTTACATCTATTTGTGCAGCTAATTCATCCACCTTATTATGAATGCTCCTCGCATTAAGACACAAAGCCTTCAGGCTTGATTTTTTTAACACTCTTAGTCCTTTTAGAATTATTATTTACTGTGGCCCTGTTTGATTTACACCCTTGATTTCTCTGACTGCCACTTTTGCTTTTCTCCTTCCTGTCTTTTGTTTCTATCCTTGCTTCCCTTTCCTCTGTCTCCCTGCACAGGTTCCCAACCCCCTGCCATTTTAGTTTAAACCCTCCCCAACAGCATGAGCAAACACTCCCCCTAGGACATCAGTTCCGGTCCCGCCCAGGTGCAAACCATTCAGTTTGTACTGGTCCCACCTCCTGCAGAACCGGTTCCAATGTCTCAGGAATTTGAATCCCTCCCCCTTGCAAAATTCCTCTAGCCACGTATTCATCTGAAATATCCTTCTATTTCTACTCTGACTAGCATGTGGCACTGGTAGCAATCCTGAGATTACTACCTTTGAGGTCCTATTTTTTAATTTACCTCCTAACTCCCTTTATTCAGCTTTTAGGACCTCAGCCCATTTTTTTATCTATATCGTGGCACCACGGCAACTGGCTGTTCATCCTCCCCCTCCAGAATGCCCTGCAGCCGCTCCGAGACATCCTTGACCCTTGCACCAGGGAGGCAACATACCATCCTGGAGTCTCGTTTGCGGCCGCAGAAATGCTTAGCTATTTCCCTTACAATAGAATCCCCTATCACTATAGCTCTCCGGTCACTTTCCTCAGGCAGAAACTGTTGTTGACTGCATTCCCAGCACACATTTAGCTTTCTACAGGCTGCAAGTGTTTCCAGCAAAGTCGCTATCCAGTCTTACCTCATTGTTAGAACCTATCACTCCATTGACAGATTGCTTCTCTCATCTCTACTTGACCTGCCATCTAGTCCATCAGCATGGGTGCCATTTATACTGTCTCACCTTGGTCCTCAGAATCAGACAACAATGAGCCCCAACACCAGCAGCACTAACAACGCCACCAACCTTCTCCTCAAACACCTGATGCTGCACAGGACAGAGGGCATCAGTGCAGGGCTGCAGCGTGACAGAGGTATATCCCAAACACAGGGTATACAGGCAGAGCATGAACCTCATCAACATGACTGAGTAACAGTGCCAAAGGAGGCTCAGGCTATCGTTCCAGGTCATCGCAGACATTTGCAGATTGCTGGAACAAGCCCTGCAGTCCAGAGAAGCGGGTGGACATGCCTTACCAATGGCTGTCAAAGTCACCAGTGCCCTCAACCTCTTCGCCTCAGGCTCCTTCCAGGGATCTGCAACAGGCATTTGCGGCATCTCGCAGTCGGCCACCCACAGATGCATCACACAGGTCACCGATGCCCTGTTTCACAAGTCAGCCAATTATACCTACATTGCCACTAATGAAGCCAATGTTACTGAACGGGTGCTCAGCTTTGCCACTCTGACTGGCTTCCCACGGGTGCAGGGCATCATCAACTGCACACATGTGGCCATCAGGGCACTCCACCATCACCCAGGAGTTTTTGTTAACTGCAAGGGCTTCCACTCCCTCAAGGTGCAGCTCGTCTGCAACCATAGGAAGGTCATCATGCATGTGTGCGGCAAATTCCCTGGCAGCTGCCATGATTCTTTCGTCCTTCACCAGTCCACCCTCACTCAGCTCTTCACTCCTCCAAACAGAATTTCCGGCTGGCTGCTTGGAGACAAGGGCTATCCACTGAAGATGTGGCTCATGACACCCTTGAGGATACCAAGTACTGAGGCCCAGGAGAGATATAATGAAAGCCACATTTCCACCAGATGTGTCATAGAGCAGACAATAGGCATGCCCAAAATGTGCTTAAGAACATAACAACATAAGAAATAGGAGCAGGAGTAGGCCATTCGGCCCTCCGCCATTCAATGAGGTCATGGCTGATCTTCTGCCTCAACTCCATTCACCGGCCCTATCACCATATCCCTTGATGCCCTTACTAGTCAGAAATCTATTGACTTCTGTTTTGAATATACCCAATGGGACTGAGCCTCCACAGCCCTCTGGGTTAGAGAATTCCAAAGATTCACCACCCTCTGTGGGAAGAAATTTCTTCTGATCTCATTCCTGAATGGCCTACCCTTTATCTTGAGGCTGTGGCCACTGGTTCTAGACGCCCCAACTAAGGGAAACATTTTCCATCCTATCAAACCCTGTAATAATTTTGTATGCTTCAATGAGATCCCCTCTCATTCTTCTGAATTCAAGAGAATACAGGCCTAGTTTACTCAATCTCTTCTCACACGACAGTCCCGCCATCCCAGGAATCAATCTTGTGAACCTTCGTTGCACTCCCTCTATGGCAAGTATAACCTTCCTTAGGTAAGGAGACCAAAATTGTACACAATACTCCAGGTGTGGTCTCACCAAAGCCCTATGTAATTGGAGTGAGAGTTCTTTACTCCTGCACTCAAATCCTATTGTAATAAAGGCCAGCATACCATTTGCCTTGCTGCACCTGGACATTTCAGTGACTCATGTACAAGGACACCCAGGACCCTTTGAGCATCTGCATTCCCCAATCTTTCACCATTTAGGAAATACTCTGCCTTTCTGTTTTTTCTACCAAAGTGGATAACTTCACATTTATCCACATTATATTCCATCTGCCATGTTCTCGCCCACTCACTGAGCCTGTCGAGGTCCCCTTGAAGCCTCTTCACATCCTCTTCGCAGCTGACACTGCCACCTAGCTTTGTATCATCAGCAAATTTGGAAATGTTACATTTAGTCCCTTCATCCAAATCACTGATATAGATTGTGAAAAACTGGGGCCCAAGCACCGATCCTTGCGGTACCCCACTAGTCACAGCCTGCCATCCTGAAAAAGACCTGGTTATTCCTACTCTTTGTTTTCTGTCTGTTAACCAATTCTCAATCCATGCTAGTATATTACCCCCAATTCCATGTGCCCTAATTTTGTTCACCAACCTCTTGTATGGGACCTTATCGAAGGCCTTCTGAAAATCCAGATTCACCACATCTACCAATTCCCCTTTGTCTACTCCATTAGTTACATCCTCAAAGAACTCCAATAGGTTTGTCAAACAGGATTTCCCTTTCATAAATCCATGTTGACTCTGCCCAATCTTACTATTAGTTTCTAAGTGCCCAGTTATTGCATCCTTTATAATAGATTCCAGCATTTTCCCAACTACTGATGGAGACTACCTTGACAGATCTGGAGGAGTCCTTCAGTACAAACCAGCCAGGGTCTCCAGAATTGTCATGGTCTGCTGCGCCTTGTACAAAATAGCGCAGCAGCGAGGATTAGCGCTGCATGAGGAGCAAGTCACTGAGCACATAGCCTCTTCAGAGGAGGAGGAGGTTCAGATTCCACCAGCACCCGAGTATATTGCTGCCCAGCAGGCCAGGGATGGGCTCATCATGGCCAGATTTACTTAACTTTACACATTACACCCATATGGCTGCCACATGCTGCGCCAGGTTGGCACCACACCACAGCAACACCATAAAGGATCCCTACAATGACCAAGCCATTCCTTTCACACTGACCACCATTGCTGGAGGTAACGTTATGTCTCACCATTCACTCCAACTCACTAAGGCACTTCCGAAGGTGCACACAAATTTGTCCATGTCCGGAAAGTAGTGAAAATATTTTTTTTTATAAGAACCTAAGAAATAGGAGCTGGAGTAGGCCATTTGGCCCTTCGAGCCTGCTCCGCCATTCAACAAGATCATGGCTGATCTTCGACCTCAACTCTACCTCCCCGCACTATCCCATTTCCCTTAATTCCCAAAAATTGATCGACCTCTGTCTTGAATATACTCAAAACTGAACATCCACAGCTCTTTAGAGAATTGCAAAGATTTACAACCCTTTCAGTGAAGAAATTTCTCCTCATCTCAATCCTAAATGGCCCTTATTCTGAGACTGTGACCCCGGGTTCTAGATTCCCCAGCCAGGGGAAACATTTTCTCAGCATTAACCTTGTCAAGTCCCTTAAGAATTTTATATGTTTCAATTAGATCACCTCTCATTCTTCTAAATTCTAGAGAATACAGGCCCAGTCTATTCAATCTCTCCTCATAGGGCAATCCCCTCATCCCAGGAACCAGTCTAGTGAAGCTTTGTTGCACTCCCTCTAAGGCAAGTATGTCTTTCCTTAGGGAAGGAGACCAGAACTGTACACAGGACTCCAGGTGTGGCCTCACCAATGCCCTGTATAATTGTAGTAAGATTTCTTTACTTTTATACTCTAATCCCTTTGTAACAAAAGCTAACATACCATTTGCTTTCCTAATTACTTGCTGTACCTACATGTTAACTTTCTGTGATTCATGTACAAGGACACCCAGTTCCCTCTGAATGCAAACATTTCCAAATCTCTCCATTCAAAAAATATTCTGCTTTTTTGTTTTTCCAAACAAAGTGGATAACTTCACATGTCCCCACATTGTATTCCATTTGCCATATTCTTGCCCCCTCAGTCAACCTGTCTATATATCTCTGCGGCCTTTTTGCGTCCTCCTCACAGCTTACTTTCCCACCTAACTTTGTATCATCAGCAAACTTGGATACGTTACACTCAGTCCCTTCATCAAAGTCATTAATATAGATTGTAAATAGCTGAGGCCCAAGCACTGATCCTTGCTGTACCCTGCTAGTTACAGCCTGCCAACTCGAAAAAGTCCCGTTTATTCCTACTCTCTGTTTTCTATCCATTAACCAATCCTCAATCCAAGCTAATATATTACCCCCAATCCCATGAGTCCTAATTTTGTGTAATAACCTCTTGTGTGCTACCTTATCGAATGCTTTTTGAAAATCCAAATACACTACATCCACTGGTTCCCCCTTATTCATCCTATTAGTTACATCTTCAAAAATCTCTAATAGATTTGTCAAACACGATTTCCCTTTCATAAAACCATGTTGACTCTGCCTAATCATATTACAGTTTTCTAAGTGCCCTGTTACCACGTCCCTAATAATAGATTCTAGCATTTTGCCTACTACTGATGTCAGGCTAACTGGCCTATAGTTCCCCGTTTTTTCTCTTCCTCCTTTCTCAGTTAGCGGGGTTATGTTTGCTGCCTTCCAATCCTTGGGGACTGTTCCAGAATCTAGGGAATTCTGGAAGATTAATACCAGTGCATCCACTATCTCTGCAGCTACCTCTTTTAAAACCCTAGGATGCAGGTCGTCAGGTCCAGGGGATTTGTCGCCACTTAGTCCCAATAATTTCTCCAGTACTATAACTTTACTTATACTGATTTCTTTAAGTTCCTCATTTTCTCTAGACCCTTGGTTCCCCATTATTTCCGGAATGTTTTTTGTGTCATCTACCGTGAAGACAGATACGAAGTATTTGTTTAATGTCTCAGCCATTTCCTTATTGCCCATTATAATTTCTCCTGTCTCTGCCTCCAATGGGCCCACATTTACTTTCACTAATCTCTTATATACATACCTATAGAAACATTTGCAATATGTTTTTATGTCTATCGCTAGTTTACTCTCATATGCTTTTACTCTTTCCTGATCAATTTCTTGGTCCTCACAGAATCACAGAAATCACAGAAACCCCACAGTGCAGATAGAGGCCATTTCGGCCCATCAAGCCTGCACCGACACATATCCCACCCGATCCCCGTAACCCCTATACCAACACATAGCCCACCCTATCCCCGTAACCCCACGTATTTAATCCCCCTAACACTAAGGGTCAATTTATCATAGCCAATCAACCTAACCTGCACATCTTTGGACTGTGGGAGGAAACCGGAGCACCCGGAGGAAACCCACGCAAACACGGGGAGAACGTGCAAACTCCACACAGACAGTCACCTGAGGCCGGATTCGAACCCGGAGTCCCTGGCGCTGTGAGGCAACAGTGCTAACCACTATGCCACCATGCTGCTCCTTTGCTGAATTCTAAAATCCTCCCAATCCTCAGGCTTACTAATTTTTTGGCAATGTTATACGCCTCTTCCTTTAATCTAATATTATCTTTTACTTCTCTTGATAGCCATGGTTGGACCACTTTTCCTGTGGGGTTTTTGTGCCTTAAAGGAATCTATATTTGTTGTAAATTATGTATTAATTCTTTAAATGCTAGCCATTGCTTCTCTACCATCATACCTTTTAATGTAATTTCCCAATCTACCTTAGCCAACTTGCCCCTCATACCTACATAGTTTGCTTTGCTTAGATTTAAGACCCTAGTTTTGGACTTAACTAAATCACTTTCAAACTCAATATAAGATTCTGTCATATTATGGTCACTCTTCCCTAAAAGCCCCTTTACTGCAAGGTTATTCATTAACCCTTTCTCATTGCACAATACTAGATCTAAAATAGCCTGTTCCCTAGTTGGCTCCTCAACATATCGATAAAGAAAAAGAAAGACTTGCATTTATATAGCGCCTTTCATGACCACTGGACATCTCAAAGCGCTTTACAGTCAATGAAGTACTTTTTGGAATGTAGTCACTGTTGTAATGTGGGAAATGCGGCAGCCAATTTGCACACAGCAAGCTCCCACAAACAGCAATGTGATAATGACCAGATAATCTGTTTTTTGTTATGTTGCTTGACGGATAAATATTGGCCAAGACACCAGGGATAACTCCACTGCTCTTCTTTGAAATAGTGCCATGGGATCTTTTACGTCCACCTGACAGAACAGATGGGGCCTCGGTTTAACATCTCATCCGAAAGACAGCACCTTGAACAGTGCAGCGCTCCCTCAGCACTGCAATGCACTGTGATCCGGAAAACTATCTTGTATACATTCCATTAACTCGTCCTCCACAGTATTACTGCAAATTTGGTTTGCCCAGTCTAAATGTAGATTAAAGTCCCCCATGATTACGGTATTACCCTTGTTACATGCACTTCTAATTTCTGGATTTATAGTCTGCCCGACATTACAACTACTTTTTGAGGGCCTATAAACAACTCCCACCAATGTTTTCTGCCCCTTGCTGTTTCTACTTCTTGATTTTCCGAGTCAAGATTCTTTCTCTCTATTGTGTTTATCCCATTCTTTATTATCAGGGCTACCCCTCCTTTTCCATTTTGCCTATCTCTTCTAAAAGTTAAGTATCCTGGAATATTTAATTCCCAACCTTGGTCACTTTTCAACCACGTCTCCATAATGGCTATTAGATCAAACCTATTAATTTCTATCTGCGCTGTTAATTCATCTATTTTGTTGCGAATGTTTCATGCATTCAGATATAGCGCATTTAGCTTTGACTTTTTTCTATTTTTCCCTGATGACACCTTAGTCACTGATGCCTATTATCTTTGTTACTCTCTCTGTCTCTTCCTGACCCACTCTGCTTATTTTTACACAAAACTCTTCTCTGATCTGGAGCCTTGACATTTCTCTTGCTGCTTTAAAATTTACTCTTTCTTGAATCCTGTGTGACATTACAGTAATGGGAACTTTATAGAATCAATTGACGAAGCATCCTAGTGGCTAGCTTGTGAATTTACTTGTGTTTCATCTTTCTCTTACGCGTGCTTCTACAAAGTGCTACCCCTGTGGCTTCAGCAGAGGTAGAAGCATCCTGCTCACTTCCCTGCTGCATCTGCTTAGGCGCTTTTGGCGGATGTCCTCTAGGTTTTGGAGCCTCTGATGGCCCTGCCAAAGTCTGCTCCTCCTAAGACTGCGCAGGGGCAGACTCGGCTATCGCGATCCGAGGAGGCATATGGGGCTCTGGCTGAGGGACTGGCAGTGGGGGAGAAATGTAAGCGCTTTGAGAAGAGTCTACACTTCCATGCCCCCTCTCACCATCATCCCTCTCATGGACCACCCGTACTTCTCTGCTAGCAAGGAGCTGGAAAGCACCTTGCTGCACAGCAGTGGGCCCATGAGGACCCATGTCCACATTAACATCCCTCCTAGAGAGAGCCTCTGCCATCTATTCTCCATAGAGACCATGTACTCCTGTGAGCAGCGCATTAGCTGCTCCATGCAGGTGGCTATCCTATTCATGGAGGAGCCTACAGTCGCCACTGCCGATGACACAGTGCTGCTTATGTTGGAGATGGACTCCTCCATTTTCTGCACATTTGCAGAAAGCGCGCTCACAAAACCTGTCAAAGCCTCCTGCACCTCCTGGAACACCCTCTTTCGGGATGGCCCCCGAGACTCAGCATCTGCATGCAGCTGAGCAGAGCTAGGAGCGTCCTGTACCCTCCGGCGAGGAGTCTCCACTGCTATCCTTGTCTCTACCATCTGCTCTTGCTCACTTGTACATAGAAACATAGAAACATAGAAGATAGGAGCAGGAGTAGGCCATTCGGCCCCTCGAGCCTGCTCCACCATTCAATGAGATCATGGCTGATCATCCAAATTCAGTACCCGGTTCCTGCCTTCTCTCCATATCCCTTGATCCCTTTAGCCTTAAGAAATATATCCAACTCCTTCTTGAATATATTTAATGAATTGGCCTCTACTGCCTTCTTTGGTAGAGAATTCCACAGGTTCACCACTCTCTGGGTGAAGAAATTCCTCCTCATCTCTGTCCTTAATGGCTTACCCCTTATCCTTAGACTGTGACCCCTGGTTCTGGACTCCCCAACCATCGGGAACATCCTTCCAGCATCTAGCCTGTCTAGTCCAGTTAGAATTTTATAAGTTTCGATGAGATCCCCTCTCATTCTTCTAAACTCCAGCGAGTACAAGCCCAATCGACTCAATCTCTGCTCATACGTCATTCCTGCCTTCCCAGGTATCAGCCTGGTGAATCTGCGCTACATTCCTTCCATGGCAAGAACATCCTTCCTCAGATAAGGCGACCAAAACTGCACGCAATACTCAAGATGTGGTCTCACCAAGGCCCTGTTCAACTGCAGCAAGACATCCTTGTTCCTGTAAAACCCTCTCGCTACGAAGGCCAAAATACCATTTGCCTTCTTAACCGCCTGCTGCACCTGCATGCTTACTTTCAGCGACTGGTGCACAAGGACGCCCAGGTCTCGTTGCACTTCCCCTTCTCCCAATCTATTGTCATTCAGATAATAATCTGACTTCCTGTTTTTGACACCAAAGTGGATAACCTCGCATTTATCCATGTTATATTGCATCTGCCATGCTTCTGCCCAATCACCCAACCTGTCCAAACCATACTGGAGTTTCTCGGCATCCTCCTCACAGCACACATGCCCACCCAGCTTTGTGTCGTCTGCAAACTTGGAGGTATTACATCTAGTTCCCTCGTCCAGATCATTAATATATATTGTGAATAGCTGGGGTCCAAGGACCGATCCCTGCGGTGCCCCACTAGGCACTGCCTGCCACTCGGGAAAAGAGCCGTTTATTCCAACTCTTTGCTTTCTGTCTGCCAACCAGTTCTCTATCCAAGTCAATAGCTTGCCCCCAATCCCATGTGCCTTAATTTTACACGCTAATCTCTTATGCGGGACCTTATCGAAAGCCTTTTGAAAATCCAAATACACCACATCCACTGGTTCTCCCTTATCTATTTTACCAGTTACATCCTCAAAAAATTCCAGTAGATTAGTCAAGCACGATTTACCTTTTGTAAATCCATGTTGACTTTGTCTGATCTGGTCACTTTTTTCCAAGTGCTCTGCTATTACATCCTTTATAATGGACTCTAGCATTTTCCCCACTACCGATATCAGGCTTACCGGTCTGTGATTCCCCATTTTCTCTCTACCGCTCTTTTTGAACAGTGGGGTAACATTAGCTACCCGCCAATCCCTGGGTACTGTTCCAGAGCCTATCGAATTTTGGAAGATGACCAGCAATGCTTCTACTATTTCTAGGGCCACTTCCTTAATACCCTAGGATGTAGATTATCAGGCCCTGGGGATTTATCGGCCCTCCATCCCATCAATTTCCCTAACACCATTTCCCTACAAATACTGATTTCTATCAGTTCCTCCCTTTCATTAGACCGTATGTTCCCCGACATCTCTGGGAGGTTATTTGTGTCCTCCTTTGTGAAGACAGAACCAAAGTATGTATTTAATTGGTCTGCCATTTCTTTGTTCCCATTATAAATCCCCCTGATTCTGACTGCAAGGGACCTACAGTTGACTTCACCAATCTTTTTCTCTTCACATATCTATAAAAGCTTTTACAGTCAGTTTTTATGTTCCCTGAAAGCTTACTCTCATACTCTATTTTCCCCCTCTTAATTAATCCCTTTGTCCTCCTTTGTTGAATCCTAAACTGCTCCCAATCCTCAGGTTTACTGCTTTTTCTGGCCTCTCCTTGGATCTTATGCTATCCCTAATTTCCCTTGTTAGCCACAGTTGAGTCACCTTTTTTGTTTTATTTTTATGCCAAACTGGGATGAACAAATTCTGTAGTTCATCCGTGCGATCTTTGAATGTTTGCCATTGCCGATTCACTGTCAACCCTTTGAGTGACATTCCCCAATCAATCCTACCCAACTCGCACCTCATACCATCGTAGTTTCCTTTATTTAAATTCAGGACTCTAGTCTCTGAGTCAACTATTTCACTCTCCATCTTAATGAAGAATTCTATCATATTATGATCGCTCTGACCCAAGGGGCCTCGCACAACAAGATTGCTAATTAATCCTCTCATTACATAATACCCAGTCTAAGATGGCCTGATCTCTAGTTGGTTCTGCGACATATTGGTCCAGGAAACCATCCCGTATACACTCCAGGAATTCCTCCTCTACAGTATTGTTACTAATTTGGTTAGCCCAGTCTATATGTAGATTAAAGTCACCCAACTACTGTGCCCTTATTTCACGCTTCACTAATTTCCCGTTTAATGCCATCCCCGACCTCCACATTACTGTTTGGAGGTCTATATACCACTCCCACTAACGTTTTCTGCCCCTTGGTATTTCTCAGTTCTACCCATACAGATTCCACATCATCAGAGCTAATATCCTTCCTTTCAATTGTGTTAATCCCCTCTTTAACCAGCAATGCTACCCCACCTCCTTTTCCTTTTTGCCTATCTTTCCTGAATATTGAATACCCCTGGATGTTGAGTTCCCAGCCTTGGCCACCCTGGAGCCATGTTTCCGTAATTCCAATCATATCATATTCATTTACCTCTATTTGCGCAGCTAATTCATCCACCTTATTACGAATGCTCCTCGCATTAAGACACAAAGCCTTCAGGCTTGTTTTTTTAATGCTCTTAGATCTTTTAGAATTATTATTTACTGTGGCCATGTTTGATTTAAACCCTTGATTTCTCTGCCTGCCACTTTTGTTTTTCTCCTTCCTGTCTTTTGCTTTTATCCTTGTTTCCCTTTCCTCTGTCTCCCCGCTCAGGTTCCCAACCCCCTGCCATTTTAGTTTAAACCCTCCCCCATAGCATTAGCAAACACTCCCCCTAGGACATCGGTCCCGGCCCTGCCCAGGTGCAAACCCTCCGTTTTGTATTGGTCCCACCTCCCCCAGAACCAGTTCCAATGTCCCAGGAATTTGAATCCCTCCCCCTTGCACCATTTCTCTAGCCACGTATTCATTGAAATGTCTTTCTATTTCTACTCTGACTAGCACGTGGCACTGGTAGCAATCCTGAGATTATTACCTTTGAGGTCCTATTTTTTAATTTACCTCCTAACTCCCTATATTCAGCTTTTAGGACCTCACCCCGGTTTTTACCTATATCTTTGGTACCTATATGCACCACGACAACTGGCTGTTCACCCTCCCCTTCCAAAATGTTCTGCAACCGCTCTGAGACATCCTTGACCCTTGCACCAGGGAGGCAACACACCATCCTGGAGTCTCATTTGCGGCCTCAGAAACGCCTATCTATTCCCCTTACAATAGAATCCCCTATTACTATAGCTCTACCCCTCTTTTTCCTCCCGTCCTGTGCAGCAGAATCACCCCTGGTACCAGGATGTTGGCTGCTGCTGCCTTCCCCTGGTAAGCCATCCCCCCCATCAGTATCCAAAGCGGTATATCTGTTTGAGAGGGGGATGGCCACAGGGGACCCCTGCACTACCTGCTTGTGCCTAGTACTCTGCCTGTTGGTCACCCGTTCCCTTTCTGCCTGTGCCACCTTTACCTGCGCTGTGACCAACTGATTAAACGTGCTATTCACGACGTCCTCAGCATCGCGAATGGTCCAGTATGTATCCAATCGCAGCTCCAGCGCCGCAATGCGGTCTGTTAGTAGCTGCAGCTGGACACACTTCCTGCACACATGGATGTCAGGGACAGATGAAGTGTCAATGCGTTCACACATAGCACAGGAGGAGCATACCGCGGCACCGGGCTGTCCTGCCATGACTTACCCTTTAATTAATTCAAATTAAATTAAACAAATCAATCCCACCAATTTCACTACAGTTAAATGATATATTTAAGGGCCCTGGTTTACAAACAGTCCCCGCTACGACACAGAGAGCTTAGAAAGTATAAACCACAGAGTTAAAGTTTAAAAAAGAGAGAAATACTCACCAACCAATCACTTACCTGCTTTCTGGTGACGTCACACTTCGATTACTTTTTACTTCTCTCCCTCTGAGATTGGTAAGCCTACCCGGGCTTTGGTCTCACCTTTTATAGCTCGCTGCCGCCGCCGAGATTCCCACCGCTGCCGCTCTGAGGCCTACCCGCGCCTCGGGCTCACCTTTTATAGCTCGTCGCTGCCGCCGAGATTCCCGCCACTGCCGTTATGAGGCCTACCCGCGCCTCGGGCTCACCTTTTATAGCTCGACGCCGCCGCCGAGATTCCCACCGCTGCCGCTCTGAGCCCTACCCGCACCTCGGGCTCACCTTTTATAGCTCGCCGCCGTCACCGAGATTCCCGCCGCTGCCGCTCTGAGGCCTACCCACGCCTCGGGCTCACCTTTTATAGCTCGCCACCGCCGCCGAGATTACCGCTGCTGCTGCTCTGAGGCCTACCCGCACCTCGGGCTCACCTTTTATACCTCGCCGCCGAGATTCCCGCCACTGCCGCTCTGAGGCCTACCCGCACCTCGGGCTCACCTTTTATACCTCGCCGCCGCCGCCAAGATTCCTGCCGCTGCCACTCTGTGAGTTGTGAGACACCAAGTGACAACACTACTCTGACTCGCGTGGCACCCACCAAGGTGTGTGTATCTGCGCTGGTGCTGGGTGCGGTTATGTCTGGTGACGCTACGCCCTCAGAGGCTGGAGGCTCCTCTGAGGAGTCGTCTTCCTCTTCCTCCTGGACAGTGGTGGGGGGCTCCTGATGGACCTGTGGAAGAGTAAAGAGATGAGTTAGATATGTCATATGAAGAATGGGTACAAAAACCATTATGCACATGATGACCATTCTGTGGCTGCTGACATCAGTCCCCATATGAGTGACTGTTGTATGCCATGTAGCTGTATGAGATGTAATTCTCTCACTAGGTTGTGGAGATGTCCCCCTCTCTCCGTCTCCCACCTCCAGCTGCTCAGCAACACCAGAAGCTTCCAAGGCAGCCTCCTCTGCTGATGTTAGGTCACCAATGATGGTATGCCACCTCTGGTTCTCCCTCACCCTCTTATTGGGGCTCTCTTTTCCTGCAAGAAGGGAAAGAGAAGGTTGAGTGAGAGCGATGGAATAAGTGTAATGAATGGATGGGTTACATCTTTAGAGAGTGACTATGATGGAGTTGGGTGGCAAAGCCAAGTGGCCTCCTTGTGTGTAGTTAGTTGGTATGATTGCATTAGGATGAGGGTGCGTGTGAGGGGTGTCTAGTCAGATGGGGATGTGATAATGTAGATAGAGAGAGAGGGATGGGTGGATGTGCAGGGTAAGTTGGTGTGAGTAAGGATGTGCAGGAGTAGAGTTGGGAAGGCAGAGTGATGGGGATGTGATGAGAGGCACAGCAGGATGAAGTTAAGTGAGGCTTTGTACTCACCTTTCCTGATCTAATGAGATCATTGAAACATTTCCGGCACTGCACCCAGATCCTCCTGACCATATCCCTGCTGTTTACCTCCTCTGCTATTTGGAGCCAGGCTCTTTTGGTCTCCTGGGGAGGTCTCTTCCACTTCTTAGAAGGGAAGAGGACCTCCCTGCGCGCTCTGACTCCCTCCACAAACATATGGAGGGAGTCATCAGAGAACCTGGGTGCAACACTCTGCCTCAGTGCAGTGTTATTTGGTACTCTTTCCAGCAGTCCAATTGTGTAGTGTGCTGCCTGCACGTTCCTAGATGAACCTTTAAATGCAATGCGGCCATGGCTCCTTTAAATATCCCGGCTGAAAACGCATCATCGATGACGTCATCAGACCCGCACCATTTAATAGGGCCGGGTAACACGCAGCCTGGCTTGAATAGGCCCCATTAATGCAAAGTCGATCTGAGGAACGGCATGGAATCAGGAATGGGGTCGCGACCCGCCAAGGCGACCACCCGCACCCAACCCGTCCAGGTACGGAAAATTCCAGCCAATGGCCCCAATGTTTCTCTCCTATGCACCGGGGTAACAGCCTCAGCTTGCTGCAGATCGGCCAGGCTGGCACCCAAACACAGGGGAATCAGGCGAAGTTGGTGGCAAGTCTTGCACCTGGCCCTTCCTCTGATCAGGTGGTCTGAGAAGGGGAAGACAGCAAGGTCAGAGAGGTTTAAAAAGCTAAGTGACCTTTCCCCATTCCAAAGTGTTGCACTGGATCCTCAGGGTTAGAGGCATTCTGGCTGATGTTTTTGGAAAGGCCTCTCATTGGTGAAGAAATGGTTGGATCTCCTGCCATGGAGCGTGCCTGCACCTGGAGAACATCAGCCCTATGCAGATGATATGAACAAGAAAAACCAGGTGCTTGAGTGCCCATCACCTGACCTGCATTCAGGCAGAGGGGGAGGTAAATTGGGGCCAATATCTTTTAAGATGCAGTTATTTCACTGACACAAATGTGTTTATGCCAACCATTAGCACTTTGTAATCCTGAGCAATGTCAATATATGCCGACACAAATCAGCACAATTTGGCCCTTTATGCTCCCCCAGTCAAGTCTAGTGACTGATGCACCAAATATGCCCTGCTCCTCCACTTTAGTTGTTGCCAGCGCTAAGGACACCTGCTTCCATATGCTGAAGGCAGGAACTCCCTTGAAAACGAGAGTTCCCACTTCCAGTGCACAGAGGCAGACATCGGGGCCTTTAGCACTGGCCGTACAGAAAGAGGATAAACCTTCCAACAGCGACTACACTTCAAAAGTACTTCATTGGCTGTGAAGCACTTTGGGATGTCCTGAGGATGGGAAAGGCCCTATATAAATGCAAGTCTTTGATTCTGTTCTTTCTTTCATTAGTCGCTGGACTTGACTGGGGGCATATATTTTATCAACTTGACTGCAGACTGTGCATAGAGGCCGTAAGAATAGAATCAAACTGCAGGGTGTCAGAGCAGATCAGGCAATCAAGTCCTTTAATATTATGCTCATAATAATAATTACATTTTTTACTTAAAATTTTTGAGAGAGTTGTGGTTGATTAATATTCCATAATTGTTTTTATATCCAGCTGGTTTTACAACCTAATCATCAGATGGTTTGAACCATCCTTAAGAAGAAATCTAAGTGGCAAGGTATGGTATCGAGCATATTTAGTTTAAACAAAGTAACCCTGTGGAGTGGGAGCCACTCCGAGAAATCTATCCACCATTATATGGTATTAATGTAAATAACACAATATAATGGCAATTCCAAGATTTATTGGCAAAAAACATTATTGTGAACTGGTTATTGATATTTCAATGTTACTTGGCCTTTTAGATGTTTGCACTTGAGCAAAGTTCTTTCCCTAGAGAGTGGTTAGAATGTGGAAGTCGCTACCACATGGAATAGTTGAGCTGAATAGCAGAGATGCATTTAAGGGGAAGCTAGATACTTAAATAAGGAAGAAAGGAATAGAAGGATATGTTGATAGGGTGAGATGAAGTAGGGTGGGAGGAGGCTCGCGTGGAGCATAAACACCGGCACGGCCTATTTCTGTGCTGTAAATTCTATGTAAAAAAATATATGGTGACAAACAGCGTGCAAGGAAGAAGAGAGAAAATGAGGTGGAAATACATCTTTAGTTTACTCTTTGCCGTGTTTTCTTATTTTAACTAGCTGGAGTGCCCGGCGGTTCCGAGGGTTTTTTGAGGGCATGTTGTTATGAAAAAAGTAGAAATAATTTTTATATATATAAATGAGTTTGTCTGTCTGTCTGTTTGTGTGGGAAGGAGAGAGAGAGAGGGGGAGGGAAAGAGAGAGAGAGAGACTGGTGGGGGAGAGAGGCCCAGGGATCGAGAGAGAGACTGGGGGAGAAGAGAGAGACGGTGGGGAGAGAGAGACTGGGGGGGGAGAGAGCGACTGGGGGGGAGAGAGCGACTGGGGGAAGAGAGAGAGAGACTGGGGGGGAGAGAGAGAGAGACTGGGGGGGAGAGAGAGAGAGACTGGGGGGAGAGAGCGACTGGGGGGAGAGAGAGAGAGACTGGGGGGAGAAGAGAGAGACAGGGGGAGAGAGAGACTGGGGGAAACGAGAGAGAGAGAGACTGGGGGGAGAGAGAGAGAGACTGAGGTGAGAGAGAGAGAGACTGGGGAGAGAGAGAGAGAGACGGGGGAGAGAGAGAGAGAGACTGGGGGGAAGAGAGAGAGAGAGAGAGACGGGGGAGAGAGAGAGAGAGAGACTGGGGGGGAGAGAGAGAGAGAGACTGGGGGGAGAGAGAGAAAGAGAGACACTGGGGGGAGAGAGAGAGAGAGAGACACTGGGGGGAGAGAGAGAGAGAGACTGGGGGGAGAGAGAGAGAGACTGGGGGAGAGAGAGAGAGAGACTGGGGGGAAGAGAGAGAGAGAGAGACTGGGGGAAGAGAGAGAGAGAGAGACTGGGGGGAAGAGAGAGAGAGAGAGACTGGGGGGAAGAGAGAGAGAGAGAGACTGGGGGGAAGAGAGAGAGAGAGACGGGGGAGTGAGAGAGAGAGAGACTGGGGGGAAGAGAGAGAGAGAGAGACTGGGGGGGGAGAGAGAGAGAGAGACTGGGGGGGAGAGAGAGAGAGAGACTGGGGGAGAAGAGAGAGACGGGGGAAGAGAGAGAGAGAGAGAGAGAGACTGGGGGGAGAAGAAGAGAGAGATGGGGGGAAGAGAGAGACTGCTGGATTTAGTTCGGGATTAGCCTGGAGAGAGAGGGGGGAAGGAGCGCCTCAGGCCTGGCCCGATGGACCCCTGCGAAGGAAGGAAGGAAGGAAGGAAGGAAGAAGGCGAGCTCTCCCTCCCTCTCCCACCCCTCACTCTTTCCCTCCCTCACCCTCTCCTCTCCCTCCCCCTCTCTCTCCCTCTGCCCCTCTCTCTTTCCCCTCCTCTCTCTCTCCCTGCCCTTGTCTCTCCCCCTCCCTCCCCTCTCTCTCCCTCCCTCCCCTCTCCCTCTCTCTCTCTCCTCTCCCTGCCTCTCTCCCTCCCTCCCCCTCTCTCTCTCCCTCCCCCTGTCCTCTCTGCTTTCCTCTCTGTCCCTCTCTCCCCGCTCCCTCCCTCCCCTCTCCCTCCCTAGCGCCTCAGGCCCGGACACTGAGCCAAGCCCCGGGACCGGGCCGAGGGGGGGAAAGGCCGAGTCCCCGGCCCACGGCCGCAAACGGAGCCAAGCCCCGGGTCCGGGCCAAGGGGGGGAAAGGCCGATTCCCCGGCCTGCGGCCGCAAATGGAACCGAACCCCGGGACCGGGCCGAGGGGGGGAAAGGCCGAGTCCCCGGCCCGCGGGCGCAAACGGAGCCGAGCCCCGGGACCGGGCCGAGGGGGGGAAAGCCCGAGTCCCCGGCTGGGGCCGTCAGCTCCACAAGGTGGGGAGACCTTCCCTGGAAGACAACTGAGTTCCTTCATACTTGAAATGGATCACTTCATTTGTAACTGTTCCTAAATACTATTTAAAACTGAATTAATTTGTTCTTTTCCTTAGTTCCCTGTATTAAAGTTCAGGTTTTTAAGCACAAAATATGAATAAAAGTAAAAGCTGAGGTAAAGATGGCCGAATTAACGGCAGTTTGAAAGATTAGGCCCTACCCACACACGCCATGAAACGCCCCCCGTGACGCAGCGCGCTCCCCCCGTAGGATTGGTCAACCTTCACGTCACTCAATGCTAATGAGCGGATTTCCCCTGTATGATTGGCCAACCACTAATGAGCGGAATTTTGAACGTTTTTTGTCTACTGTCCGAACAATTTTTGTCTGACCAAAAAGTAAATATGCCTAGGACACCCTCCTAATCATAACCTTTCTTTTGATATAACATATGTGTTATATCAGCACGGTGGCATAGTGGTTAGCACTGTTGCCTCACAGCTCCAGGGACCCAGGTTCGAATCCGGCCTCGGGTGACTGTCTCTGTGGAGTTTGCACATTCTCCCCGTGTTTGCGTGGGTTTCCTCTGGGTGCTCCGGTTTCCTCCCACAGTCCAAAGATGTGCAGGTTAGGTTGATTGGCTATGATAAAATTGACCCTTAGTGTTAGGGGGATTAAATACGTGGGGTTACGGGGATAGGGTGGGATATGTGTTGGTGTAGGGGTTACGGGGATCGGGGGTGGGATATGTGTCGGTGCAGGCTCGATGGGCCGAAATGGCCTCTATCTGCACTGTGAGGTTTCTGTGATGTGTAGGTACGCTCTATAACTTTTAAGTGATGCCCGGACAGACAGACAGACACCACTACCCTTTTATATATATATAGATAGATATTATATGCAGCATACTTCAATAGGGTTTGGCAACACCTAAAAATAACATGTAAGGAAAAGCACAGATGATAAGGGGGGGGAAGTTGGTTATTGCTATAAAAGGACAAACTTCAGTTAGGGCGTCTATGGGCAGATTTTTACTTAATTAATAAACTGTGGGAAGGGCTAACTTTATTGTGCAAATGGCAATATTATTTAAAATAATATTACCTCCTGCTGGATTGGTTGCTGCTGGGATTAATGAGCACTATGCAAATATATGTGCAATATACAACTTTCATTAAAGCAATCTTCACTAATAAATTTTGAAGAAGCTTCTTTCTTACAACTCTACCCCTTCTTAGAAATCTTACTTTTTTTATAATTGTTTCTGAGGATCGTAACAAATCAGGTAGGGTGTTTACTGCATTTTGGGCCAGATATTTCTATGTGTTGTAATATATACTTGCAGGCTATTTCCTTCAATAACGGAATATTCTAATAGTTATAAGTCTGAGTACTGATCGTCAAAGTAAACAATAAAGTCTTCTTGAAGAACTTTCACATTCTATCTGTTCATAACAGATAGCAGCAGTATGACTGTATGATATTCATGTCTGTGCATGTAACAAAAAACCCCAAGCTATAGAAAACCTACTGCTGTCTGCATAAGTTGGGGGGGGGGATGCACAGACAACAAGAGGAGAAAAGAGCCCCCGAAAGTTGGGATTGAACAGGCAGTTATATAACAAAGACTTAACAAATTGTCCAGGTTCTAATCAGAAAGGTACTTCAAGCATAATTTAGAAAGTTTTGCAAAGAAGAAAATGCACCCGAGCTTCCTCACCATATCATAAGCTATGATGACAATAAAAATATCACCAATGAATATAAAATATTCAATCAGAATTCTGTATTGTTAACCAATTTGCCACCCTTGACTTGTGCAAAGGATTTTTTCCACGATTTTCATGGATAATAAACAAAAGAAATTATCGCTGACCCAAGACAAGTGACACAAGTCCGAATGTTCACCTGAGGCTCTAAAAGCTATTGTAAAACTGCTTACAGAATTCCAAAATTTGTTTCTCATTTCCTAATCCAAAAATTCCTATTTTACAGGCCTGTTAAACAAAATGTTTAGCAAAGTGTTCAGGATTTTCAAAAAGACATTTGAGATGCATCACTTAACAAAAGAAAATCAACAATAAAAGATACCAATGTGCCCAAACACAAAAATAATATGGGCAGAATACAGGGTGGCTGCAATATTCCACCTTTTGGAACAGGAAGCAGGAAGCCGACACCTCCTGATTCAATTCTTATGCTGATTCAATGTTCGGTATAGTACAGGGTACATCATCACAAAAGAACTTGAGGGGCAATAACACTTAGGACACCAACATACAAAAGCAATGGAAGCTGATGTTAGAGTCAAAATCTAATGCAAATAAACAATCTTTGGAAATAATGGTATTTTGTTAAGTTCACTTAGTTTACAAATTTAATATTAATGCCTTACAGTATCACAGAATTAACGTGATGTAATAAAATATTAAATGAAAGGTTCTGTAGCAATGTTTTTAATTGTTGCAATAATTTTCTTTATTTTTGCAGATCTGTCTCGAATTGCAGAGCATTCTCAGTGAAAAGATACATCCATTTCTCCATACTATGCCAGGTGTGAAAAAATATTAAGTACTCAGGCTATAATATTTTAATATAACCAGCAGATCTCATGTAGCATTGCTCATGGTGAATTGTATAACATACTGTTTTATAATGACGGGGGCATTATCCTATACAAAACACAATGGGGGAGAAATTCAGTATCGCCCCGTTTGGGGCGCTAGTCCTGGCGATGTGCAAAGTTTAGCGCCAGGCGCAATTTAGTGCCACCTCGCGCGATATTGGGTTGCAGCGCCCCTGAAGGTGATTGCGGCGCTAAATCAGGCGCTGCACGATACTCTTAAGGCGCTAACCCGGCGGCGCAACCCAATTTCGTGGCGGCGGGGCGCAGCGCAGGTGCTGTCAATAATCAATTTCTCCGAGACACACTGGCGCCGGCCAGCTCTTAAAGGGGCGGGTCATCAGCCACGGGCACAGAGGATAGCCCTTGTCCCCGAGAAGCCAGCCTCCTGGGTTAGCCGTGGCCTCGAAAAGGTCTGCAACAGAAGTCTGGCGCAGGATGAAGGCGTCGTGGCTGCTGCCTGGGAACTGCGCATTCACTGCGAGGATCAGCTGTCGGTGGTCACAGACCAGCTGGACATTCAAGGAATGGAACCCCTTGCGGTTGCTGAACTCCTCCGGATTCTCTACAGGCGCCCGCAAAGCCACGTGCGTGCAGTCAATGGCACCCTGCACCATGGGGAAGTCCGCTATTGCAGCGAAGCCCTCTGCGCGCTCCCGCTGCTTGTCCGGGGTCATTGGGAAGGAGATGTACTGCCGCCTCCTTTTAAACAGGGCATCAGTCACTTGACGGATGCAGCAATGCACCACAAACTGCGAGATGTTGGCTATGTTCCCAGTTGCAGCCTGAAAGGAGCCGCTCGCATAGAAGTTTAGGGCAACAGTCATCCTCACAGCCACCGACAGAGGTGTCCTGCACCTTATCTGAGGCTGCAGATCTGGCTGAAGCAGCTGGCACAGCTCAGTCACCACCCCCTTTCTAAAGCGCAGCCTTCTGATACACTGCTCCTCCGACATGTTCATGTAGGAAAACTGCTGTCGGAAAACCCTGCCAGCGTAAGGTCTGGTGTGGCGACGTCTGTTGGCCCTCCTCCATCTGGCCATGCCTGCCCCTCTCTCCCTGCGTCTCTGTGCCCTTTCCAGATGATTCAGCAGCAGGACGTTCCCCTCCAATACAGCCCCCATAATAAGTGCGCACAGGAAGTTTTCCCATTGTAAATGCTCACCAACAGCAAGGTGATGGTCAGAAGGCTGAAGTTCCTCTGCCAGCGCTGGCTCAGTGGTGAAATGGCTCTCAGTGTGCAGCTCAGCAACTCTCTGTAACTCTCGAAGAAGTTGTGAGCTAAAAATTGCTGCCGCTTTTAAACCACACCAGTCCCCTTTAAATAACGCCCCTCCAGCCCGAGAGCGATTGGGGAAGGCTCCAGGTAAGCTATCCTTATCAGCGCCAGGCGGTACGGAGGGGAGCGCCACTGAATTTCCGGTCCAGGGCGCCCAAAAGGCGTTGCACACTCAAATGACATCATGATCTGCCTGCACCCGTGAGCGGGCGCTAAGATTTAGCACCGGCGCTAAATGTATGCTCAATATGGGGCGAGGCACTGGGTTCACTGCGCCCGGGCGCTAGTTGGTCAGCGCCCCACTTCTCGGCCTCTTTAGGCGCTAATCGGTGGCACTACCAACCGAATTTCTCCCCCGTATTATTGTATAATGCAAGACAATAGACACCATGGAGGTAGCAGGAAAAACTTTATTAAATAAAGATAGTAATTATAAAAGCATGTTATGCATATCACGTTGCAATATAATATTAAACTGTGGATGGCCATGTTTTCTTCAGTAAGAAATTTGATCATTGCTACAGTCCTGTCAGGAGAATTGTAGAGGATTGGTCCCACCTCCTGAGAAACGAGCTCACCTCCTGCACCTAGACACCAGGGCCATGAGAATGCGCAGGTCATGTGTATTATGTTATCTCTAATTAGTGCAGCAAGACTGTCCCGGATTGCCAAATCGGTAGTAGATGTCTCTGGCCTGAGACACTCCGGCTCAGAGTCTTTGAGCTGAAGTGCAAGTTAGAGACACTCCGACGCAGAAGGCAGGAGGAGGATTTTTTGAATAGTTTTCTCCAGAGTACAGTCACACGTCAGAGGAAAGCACAGGTTCTGGAAGGGGAGAGTGTGACTGTTAGTCAGCAGGGTAAGGGGAGGTAGAGAAAGAGGTCGCGCAGACACTGATCTTGTCCAACAGATAAAATGTACTTGCTACCTGTGAGGATAAGGATGCAATTTGTGGAGTGGGCAGCAAGAATGCTAACCTTGGCACCATAGAGCAGGAGGCAGTCCGGGGGGGTGGGGGTAGGGGGGTCGGGGGAGCAGAATAGAAAGGTTGTAGTCATGGGGGATTCAATAATTTGGGGATAGATAGCAGTCGATACAGAGAGTCCAGAAGGGTGTGTTGCCTACCTGGTAAAGGATATCTCGGAGCAACTAGAGAGGAACTTGGAAAGGGAGGGGGAGGATCCAGTTGTCATGGACCATGTTGGGACCAATGACAAAGGGAAGAGGTTCTGCTAAAGGAGTATTAGAAGTTATCAACTAAATGAAAATTAGGACCTCACGGGTGGTAATCTCAGGATTACTACCCAAGTCACTTGCTAATAGGCATAGGATTAGGCAGATCAGGAAGGTGTCTGTGTGGCTGAAAGAGTGGTGTGGGAAGCAGAGGTTCCATTTCATGGGATACTGGCACCAGTACTGGGACAGGAAGGAGCTGTACCGCTGGGACATGGCTCCACTTGAACCGGAGTGAGACCAGTGTCCTAGCAGAAAGGATAAACAGGGCTGTTGATAGGACTTAAAACTAGTAAGATGGGGGTGGGATCTGGTGAAAATAACATAAGTCTGCAGATAAAAGAAGTAGGAGATGAGAGTAAAGGTCAGACCAAAGTAAGGAACAAGGGTAACATAAACGGCAGGGAACAAATACAGTGATTAAACAGAACTTAAAAGGACTATTAAAAATAAAGTAAAAGGAACAACTATTAAAAACAAATTAAACTGCCTGTAAAGCAATGTCCACAGCATCCAAAATAAAACGGGTGAACTGGAGGCAACAATCCGTAGCGAGGAGCCAGATGTAGTAGGAATAACTGAAGCATGGCTACATAAAGGACAGGGCTGGCAACTAAACATTGCAGGTTATAACATGATCAGAAAGGATAGGGAAGGAAGAAGCAGGTGGGGTAGCTGTACAAATTAGAGATAACATAATCGCATATTAAAAGAAGTTATGAAAGATAGCAGAGGCATTATTTTATATATATATGTCATTAGTAAAGGGAATAGTGCCAGAGGACTGGTGGGCAGCTAATGTGATTCCTACATTTAAAAAGGGAGATAGAACAAGTCCAGGAATCAATTAGCTTACAGTCAGTGGTAGGAAAGATAATGGAATCCTTACTCAAAGATATAATAGAAAAATATCTAGAAACTGAAAATAAAATTAAGAATAGTCAGCACGGATTTCAAAAGGGAAGGGTAGGCTTGACCGACCTTATTGAATTCTTTGAAGAAGTAACAGAAAGGGTAGACAAGAGTAATGCAGTAGACAATGGGCTGTATTTTCCGATCTGGAAAAAATCTACGGACTTACCTGAGGGCTCCCGAGGTCCGGACACTTCCGCTCCTGGGCCCCTCCAAACTCCAAGTGCGCAGGGCCCACGTATCCCGGAGGCGCAGGCGGTTCGCAAGCCTCCCTGGGATCACGTGGGCCATGGGGAGCCAATCAAAGAATGGAATCTCCCTTTACACACTTGACAGATAGACCTGTCAAATATATAAATGGAGATCACCCCAAAAACACAGTAAAACATTAAATATTATTTTTTTAAATCACATTTTTAAAATGAGTTGAAATTGCAATAAATTTAATATTTTAAACAAAAATTTAATTTTTGGAAAAAAATAATTAAAATTTTTATGGGGCCAAAAATAAACTTACCTTTTTTAAAAGTATTTTTAAATAATAAATGAGTGAAAAAATTTTATTTTACTTTTTTCAACTCTTATGCTGGTAAAAGCAGGCCTTACGCCTGCTTTTACCAGGCGTAAGATTTCTAAGGGTTTTCTGTGGGCGGAGGGTCTCCAGAAAGTGGAACCATCCACCCGCAGAGGCCCTTCTCCAGGGCAGGCGTCCTTGACAGATCGGAAATGCCGGTTTTCAGCGCATGCACTTCGCTTGCCTGAAACCGCCATTTCCTATGTCCCTACGGGTGTGTACACAGCTCGTACACACCTGTAGGGATCGGAAAATACGGCCCAATGTATTTGTATTTTCAAAAGGCCTTCGATAAGGCCTTTGATAGTAGACTCATGACTAAGATCAGAACATGTGGTGTCAGGGGACAAGTAGCAGAATGGAGAGCAAGCTGGCTACTAAACAGTAAACAGAGAGTAGGGGTTAAAGGTATTTTTCAGAATGGCAGAAGGTGGAAAGTGGTATTCCACGAGCTTCAGTGCTGGGACCACTGTTGTTCACCATTTACATGAACAATTTGGACTCGGAAATCGGAAGTGCAATTACAAAATTTGTGGATGACATCAAATTGGGGGTATAGTTAATACTGAGGAGGACTGCGACATAATACAGGAAGACATTAATAAACATGCAGAATGGGCGTGTAATTGACAAATTAACTTCAATATAGGTAAGTGGGAGGTGGTACATTTTGGTAGGAAGAATACTACTTGGAAAATAAGTGTCTAAATGGGGTAGAAGAGCAAAGGGATCTGGGGGTACAGATACACAAATAATTAAAGTTAGTGACGGAGGTTAATAAGGCCATAAAAAAAGCAAACAAAGCACTGGAGTTCACTTCTAGACGGATAGAATTGATAAGCATAGAAGTTATGTTAAACTTGTATAGAGCCTTGGTTAGACCACACTTGGAGTAGTGTGAACACTTCTGGTCTTCATATTATAAAAAGGATATAAAGGCACTGGAGAAGGTGCAAAAAAGATTTACTTGAATGATACAGAACTGAGAGGTTATACCTATCAGGAAATATTGAACAGGCTGGGGCTCTTTTCTCTAGAAAGGAGAAAACTGAGGGGTGACCTGATAGAGGTCTTTAAGATTATGAAAGGGTTTGATAGGGTAGACATAGAGAAGAGGTTTCCACTTGTGGGGAAAACCCGAACTAGTGGGCCATAAATATAAGATAGTCACTAATAAATCTAATAGGAGCAACTTCTTTACCCAGAGAGTGGTTGGAATGTGGAACTCGCTACCACAGGGAGTGGTTGAGGTGAATAGTATAGATGAGTTTGAGAGGAAGCTAGATAAACACATGAGGGGAAAAAGGAATAGAAGGATATGTTGATGGGGTTAGATGAAGAAGGATGGAAGGAGGCTGGTGTGGAGCATAAACACTGGCATGGACCTGTTGGGCCGAATGGCCTGTTTCTGTGCTGTAAATACTATATACTATGGAAAAGGCTTGGTCTCGGCCTGCACAGGTAGTTTCCGAGGAGCTTTATCTGGGCAGAACCTCTGTCTGCCACAAACATGGTCCCTCATCTGGGGTCGGGGATGGGGTCGTCCTATCCTGGGAGTTCCAATTTCTTTGGCCTCAGTGGGGCCTTGTGTAATTTCGGAGGCCAGTATGCTCATGGAGGTGGAGGTATATTCGTGAAAGGCCCAAGCAGGCCCTGTTTGGGGAAAGCAGGAGCCAGGCTGTTGTTGCAGTCTGAAGTTCCAAAGATCGGGCGCTATTTTTTTAAAGACTTTTTTAAGGAAACCCCTGACAACAGGAGGGCGATAATCCTTTGCTTACCAGGGAGACCAAGCACTCCACACATTACCAGGCCAGCAAGCTTCCTGATGAGTTTTCGGGATGTTTGGGGGAAGCGCTCTGCAGATGCGTCCCACATAGCCAAAGGCCTGCTCCTGGAGGCCCCACCGTCTGATCCATGAACTTCGACGGACATTTTAAACACTGCAACACCGCTGAGTTTCCCCCTGCTCTCTGCGGCAGTAAACTAGCAAGCAGCAGTTTTACTGCTATAAACCCACTCGCGTACAGATAGGGGGCCACTTCAGGAAATATCAGCAAGTTAGTCGCAGGGTCGTGTGGGAAGTTAGTCATTCTTGTGGCAGCAGAGTGCAACCCCTGGAAATTTCAGACCATGTGCTGATGATAGGAATGTCCACTGTACACTGCAACAGGTTGGAGATGAGCAACATTAAAAATATATTCTGTCAGGGAGCTCAAATCATTCACCTAGTCAGATTAAATAAATTTGGGTAAGCTATAACCACATAACTTTTATGTAGTCTAATGGAAAGAGGTGAGACAAATGATCTTTTCTCATTCCACACTTTCATGTGCTGATGAGTTATACTGAAGAGCACTCTTAACAATTGATAACATTTTAATGTGTTCTAACTTCTTCACTCTTTCAGTGACAAAGAAAATTGACAAATATGTTGGGATTGACTACTCTTTAACCAGTCCTCCATTAGTGGCAAAAGATTTGCTGATTCTGCCCCTCAAGGTATGAGAGCACTGTACAATGAAAAGATGTGCAAGCAAGGGTTTCTAATTGAAGGAAAGTAGATGTTTCTCCAAGAAGAATCTTTTTTTACAGAACTGTACAAACAATAAAAATGTTTCACTAGAAACTGATAAAATATAAATGGTACTCGTTTAGGGTCATTCATTGTATGTTCAGGAGAATGCTTTTATATTGAAATGGACAGATCTCTCATGGCATTACTCATGTTGAGTCAGAGAATATGGGCCTAGAAATTCATTAAGGCGCTGCCAGCTTTGCGGCCAGTTACCGCCTAAAGAGGGCTTCTGCGCCAAAAATGAGTTTGCGCTGATATTCAGCGCAGCGGTATTGGTGGCGGTAGCCGTTAGCGCTGCGCCAGCACCGATGACGTCATCGGTGTGCGCAGTGCCCCGGTTCCGCCCCGAAACCGGCCCGATACCCATATTTAGTAGCGGCCGCCTCCTCCGAGGCGGCCGCAAACAGCGACCAGAAAACGGGGCCGTGCTGTAGCCTTAGTGGGGCGCTTTAAAGGGGAAGGTGCGGCCAGCCGCTTTTTCGGCGGCTGCCTGCCCGCACCTCCTCCCCCAGCCTCCTCCACCCCCCCCCCCCACGGCATTGCCGGCTGCTTTCCGCGAACCCGGCACTTCTCCGTGGTGCCGGGCTCATTTGCCGGCACTCTCCAGCGGCGATCTCCCCGTTGCAGGCAGCTCCCCCTTAAGAGAAGGAGGAGGCCTGCAGTACCGCAGCCTGCCGCTCCGCAGCGGCTGGCGCAGCGGCGCCAAGAGCGCTGAAATTCAGTGTCAGCGCCCCAAGCGGAGGCGGGCACACCCTGGTATAGCGCCCGGTTCCGAATTGGGGCGCAAACACTGAATATCTGACGATCGCTAATGGCTCCCCACCCAGCGCTAACTTTTGGGCGCGAGCGAGCTGGCTGCCCCAAAGTGAATTTCTAGGCCATGCTATTTTATAATGATAGCAGCGCTATACTGTCTGAGGTACAATGCATTATATAAAGCACCACCTGATCTCTTGTGCCAATGCTCATAGAAAAAAAATGTTGCTCTTCCTGAAATTGCCGATCTCATTCTTTCCTATTCTCTTTTCTTTCTGTGTCTTTCTAATTCTCCTTTTCTGAGATAGAAGGTTGTTGGTAGAAGCCCACACCAAGACTTGAGCTCACAAGCTATGCTGATGCACCAATGCAGCATTGAAGAAAAGCTACTTTGTTGGAGGTGCTCTCCCTCAGATGAGATATTAAATTAAGATCCACCTGCCTGTCCGGGTGTTGTAAAAGATCTAAGGCATTGCTCAAAGAAAAACAGGGAGTTCTCCTGCTGTCCTGGCCAACATTTATTCTTTAAATAATATCAGGGGAAAAAAGCAAATTGACTGCTCAGTCGTCTCATTGTGGGATATCACTGGTGCAGGATTGCTGCTGCATTTGACTTGATAACAACAGTTGTTGCATGTTAAAAAGTAATTTGTTGTATGAAATGCTTTGAGATGTTTCAATATGACATGGCACAACAAAGTGTTTCATTTTTAGTTCTTTGTATTTGCTCTTTGGATATCTTTTTTATGTATTATGCACAATTACTGCATAAGTACATGAAGTTATACAAAGAAAAACAATTTTAATGGCTTATTGAGAAAACATTATGCATCAGAAATATACTGACTGAATTGTAATTCCACACCAGGGGGAATTCTACAATCTCTTGCATCGTACCAACACTCCATTTTCTGCTCCACCACTGGATTTTTTAGTGGGCCATGATCGCATGCTTTACATTGGATTCTCTGAATATTTCTTTAATACTGCTGGTTATGCATTCAACTCAGTCGGAGATTTATCCATTAACATTACTGATGACATGGTGAGTAGAACATGACTTATGTATTACTATACAATCATATAATTTCTGTGGACAATTCTATCTTTAAAATGTGTCATGGACTTCAGGCCTGAATAAGACTGTCTACAAATTATTACTTAATCACCAGACTAAACCCAGAAATCAATAGAGCAGTTATCACTTCGACATATTTTACAATTGATATGGTTGGTCATGTTTGTAATTTTAATGAAATATCAATTGATCTCCCATTGTGTTGCACACAGAGATCCAAGACTAAGTGCACTTTTCAGATCAAGCAGGGTTAGGGGGTGGGGAGATAACTGAATCAAGGCAGAAGAGAAGAGTCGTAGAAGGTGGGAGGACAGAGAGTGTGAGGAATGAGATAAAGGGGAGGAGGGAGAAGGAAAGATGGAGATGGGGAGGCCATAGGAGAGGAGTGGAGGGAGAGGTATGGAGAGAAGCGGAGGAGAGAGGAGAAAGAAAGACCGACTTTTACATAGCACCTTTCACAACCTCAGGACGTCCCAAAGTGCTTTACAGCCAATGAAGTACTTTTTGAAACACAGCAGCCAATTTGTGCACAGTAAGCTCCCACAAACAGCAATGTGATAATGACCAGATAATCTCCTTTAGTGATGTTGATTGAGGGATAAATATTGGCCAGGACACCAGGGATAACTCCCCTGCTCTTCTTCAAAATAGTGTCCTGGGATCTTTTATGTCCACCTGAGAGAGTAGACGGGGCCTCGGTTTAACATCTCATCCGAAAGACAACACCTTGGGCAGTGCAGCACTCCCTCTACTACACTGGAGTGTCAGCCTGGATTTTTGAACTCAGTCTCTTTGGAGTGGGACTTGAACCCACAACCTTTTGATTCAATAGGCAAGAGTGCTACCCACTGAGCCACGGCTGACATGAAGGTAGAAGGGAAGGGGAGAGAATGACAAAGGAGGCAGAAGAGGAAGGGCAGGGAGAAGGGCAAGGGGTAGTTTGCCTGAATGGAGGTGGTGGGAATGTCTGACTATGAATTTTGCCTCAATGGTGGGGGGGGGGGGGAGAGGGGGGAGGGGGGAGCATGCAAAGTTTGCCTTGGGGTGAGTGCGGAGATCCATTTTTGCTTCCGTGGGGGGGGCAGGGGAGGAGAGGAGTAGCGAGGGAGGTAATAGGGAAGAATGTAGGAAATGGAAGGGGGAAGAGACAGGGCAAGAGGAAAGGGCATGGTGGGGGTGGTTGGGGTGAGGTTGCCTCAGTGGAGGTGCTGGGGATGTCTAAACTGTTAGGTGCAGGATTGGGGGGTGGGGGAGGCATTGACAATTATGCCCCAGTAGGGGGGGTGCAATTTCAGATTTTTGTTCCATGGCATTGGAGGGTGGAGATGATCTTTACTCCGCATTTCCTGCCTTTACAATCCTAACACGCTCAGGGTAACTTAGACTGAAATTTGTGAGGCACAGCTGCTGCCAGGATCAGCCGTGACAAGCAAAAGTGAGGAGGTTTGGAGCCTAATGGTCTGGAGAGTTTGGCTTCCGATTTCTGCAGCTGGGAAATGATTTTTACAGCAATGTTTCTGACACACCACCAGCAAATTTTCGGACATAGATGAACTCCAGCCATCACCATTCCACAGATCTGCGACCTCAGTGATCAATGGGATGGCTGGTTTAATGGCAGCTATCATATCCTGAGAGCCCTGAAACACAGCAGACGCCATGGTCTGAAAACTACTACACAGGCTGTGCTCTATTCTCTCACCTACTGCTACCAGAGCTTCCGTGGAGATGGAGGCACTGACTGGTCTCTGGCCACTTCGTAGCTAGGGAGCTGTTACAGATTCCAATGAAGCTGCTGCTCGCTCCATTGATTTCTGCACTGAGGAGAGATCTTCCAAGACGCTGCTACAAAAGGTGCTGCAGATCCGAGAACCACACCTGTCAGTTGACCTCAGAGCCTGCACATCGAGTATCCCTGCGTTCTAGGTCCCACGACTCTGAACCTATCGGCAGCTTTCTCCTCAGGCTCCGCTGGAAAGGTGGCGCATCCTTGCCCTCTCCCCACTTCCCTAATTTCCTGTGTTCTGTGTGAATCACCCGGTGCCACATCTGCACTAACACTATCTAATTGCCTCCAGGTGAAAGAATCTGAGCTGGTGCTTGGGTGTGAGGAAGCGAGTAATTTGGAGGGGATTGTGGTAGAGAATCTTGCAGCATGATCATGCTGCAGGGATCACTGGATGGTTTAGTCCTCATCATCCTCTTCCCCACCATCATCATAACCGACCAGGAAGAAATCTCTCTTTTACTCCTCCCTCTTCTCCTCATCATTTACTGAGATTGGATTGGAGTTAAAGAGTTGAAGAATAATGGCACCGCTGTTTTTTGACCACTTCTCAGAGAGCAAAGGGCAGGAACTTAAAGGTAATCAATGTCTCTGGGATTGATTAACCTTCTTACTGGCAGTTGTGCGGCCTGCGTTAGCTTCAGTATGGGGTCTATGCCTGCTCTTAGCAGGCTTAGGTCCTGCAGGGCCCATCAGGTGATATACTGGGCAAAATTCCTAGGTGTTGTGTATGTAATATGTGTGCTACTTTGAACCTATGGACAGGACTGCACTACTTGTTGGGCGTAGTGATACGCAGTACCACTCCTGGCCATAGGGGTATAAATAGTACTGTGGGTACTGATCTCCCCTCAGTTCCCGCCTGTGGGCATGAAGTAAAGACCTACATATAGTCCCTACCTCCAACCAGTAAAGACCTGTTTTATTGTTACTGATTAAGTCTGAGTATTAATTACTTGAACAACTCACAGATTTAACACTGGCGACGAGTCTGATTCGGACCCTGCGGCAGTCACTCCACGGCAGCTTCGTCCACAGCCAGGACGTTGCAGAGAGGTTTCCACCCTCTCCACCCCACTGGAAGACATCCTGACCTCGGAGCCTCCATCGGCGACCGTCAGCTTCTTCTCCAGCTTGGTGGTGGGTAAGCCGTTGTCTGAGCCGGGCAGCGACGCGACAGGCAGTCGACCGCGTTGGCCGCACGAACGGGGCTGGGGGAGCTGGAGGAATAGGGCGCGAGAGCCGCTTCGAGCGGGAGGCGTTTCAACGGAGCGATCGCATCTCCTGATAAGAGCCGAGAGCCGCTTCGCGATCCAGTGATCGCATCCGCTGATAAGGGCCGCACTCGGGCGATCGCGGCGAAGATAAGGGCCGCACTCGGGGGCTGAAGGGAGACGGCGTTGGGGGACGGGTGAAGACCGCCAAGCGCGGGAAAACCGCCATTTTGTGGGCGGAGGACGACGGCAAGAGCGGGAAGCCGCCATCTTGGATAGCAGTAAAAAAAAAAAATCTGAGAAATTGCAAATCTACAATGCCTAAACACGGGAATATTAGCACCTTTGATAGTGACCTCGAAGATTGGGCCATATATGTTGAAAGAGTAAAACATTATTGTAAGGCCAATAAAATTCGTGACCAAGATAAAGCTCTAACATTATTAAATTTAATGGGTGCGAAGACATACGGGCAATTGAAACACCTGTTATCACCAGATGAACCGGCGGATAAGACGTTCGATGAGATTGTTACTGTCCTGAAAGATCATCTAAACCCCACGCCGCTGATGCTAGCGGAACGATTTAAATTTTACGACAGAAGGCAGCTACAGCATGAAAGCAATGCTGATTATTTGCTGGAATTGCGTAAATTAGCGAAATATTGCCAGTTTGGAACGGGACTGACAGAGGCACTTCGAGACAAATTTGTGTGTGGTTTATTTAAACAGGATACACAAAAGCGACTGCTCGAGGAGAATGAGCTGACGCTTGAGAAGGCGGTCACTATGGCAGCAGCACACGAAGCCGCAGCGAGAGGCACGGCAGTAATGCAGCTACGGTCACCGGAGCTCAGTGCACACAAATTGGGTGTGAGTTCTGGCAAATGTTATCGTTGTGGAAAGACAACGCATGATCAGAACCAGTGTTGGTTTAAAAACCAAGAATGTAGAACTTGTGGTAGGCTTGGACATATAGCTAGAGTATGCAGGTCAGCGAAGAAGACCAGCAACAAGAAGTCACCGCAAGGAAAATACGCAAAGGTACACAAGGTGACCGAACAGGAGTCCGATTCAGATGCTAGCAGTAATGAACTGGCTAGCTTAAGAGTACTCAACGCTGGTAAGGGTGCAGACCTCCAGACAATTTGGGTCACTCTTCAGATAGAAGGAGTCCAAGTAAAACTGGAATTGGACACTGGATCGGCATTGACGGTCATAAATAAGAAAGATTACGGAAAGTTATTCCAACATATTCCCCTACAGGATACGGGGATTATATTGGAAACATACACGGGGCAAAGAGTGTACCCCATCGGGAAAATAGAGGTTGCAGTGGTCCACAAGGGCGAAGACAGTCAAATAATGGACTTATATGTGATATCTGAAGGAGGTCCTCCACTACTAGGACGGGAGTGGATTAGGAAAATGAATATGGACTGGCATTTCCTACAAACAATAACGAGTGAGAACTCGGTGAAGATAGTCGGCCCAGACTCTGGAACGGATGATGGTAAGCCCAACTCAGGTGCAAAAGACAAAGTTTCAGCACAGAATTCCACTGAGCAACAACAACATAGTTTAACTGTGGATTCTGAGTCTGGCAAGTCTACTGATGTGCCCATTTCTGAGGGACACCGGGCTCGAACTCAACTCCATTTCAAACTACAACAGCAATTAGAACAAATGCTTCGCCGTTGTGAGCAAGAGTTGAATGCAACGAAAGAGTTCTTTGATATAGAGTTGGAGAATCTGGAAAGACAACAGAAGCAGCTGATGGAGAAAATGGAACAGGAGCACACAAAACGTCTGATGTCAGAGGAGTTAACGGTCAGCCAACTCCTGCATATGCTGAAGGACAGGACTCTGAAATGGGAAAAACTTGAACACGAACTTCAATATTCAAACGAAAGGGGTTCGGAGCTCTCAAAGGTTATTGGAAGAGCTGAGGTGGCAACACAGACTGAGATGACTGCAACAGAGCAGCCCTTGGATGCCAAAAGTACGCTGACTCACGTCAACGTAGAACAACAGACCGCTGAAACAGCTGCTCCGGTAGAGGGATTGCATAGTCCGATCAATCAATCTCCAAAGGAAGTTGAAGTATTAAAATCACAAATGAGGTCACTAGTAAACGACTTGCTGAAAGCCCAGAAAAAGCTGGATGCAGAGGTACACATGAAGAAGTCTCTTCAGGAAAGATGTCTGGATTTGGAACAAGAGCTGGCTAACGTCCAGCTGGGTATGGAGGAAATAGACGACCCTCTCACTGGTCTAGCTCAGGACGACACTGAATATTACTATGACCTGGTGGACGACACCGAATATTACGATGTCCTGTCCTGCCCAGCTTGTAACTTCGACTCCCAAAGTGCAGAAATCATGGAGGAGCACCAAAAGTCTACGGAACATCGGGAGAAGCTGGCTCTACGACGGAAACAGGAGGAAGAGAAGGAGGAACTGCGCATGCAGCTGGCAGCTGTGGCAGCTGACAATGGAGCCCAGAGAGTCTCCAAGAAGCAGAAAAGGAAAAGTAAAAACAGAAGATGACCCATCTGAACCATTATCACCTCTACCAGATCACACACGTGGTCCCTCCGAACGGAGCCAATTCAGTTCGGAAGTTCAAACTGTTAAATCCATGGAAGGACTATTGAATGAGTCACTCCAGCAACGTGAACCGACTCCACCACAGAGATTGAATCTGTGAACTGTTTTCCGCAGAGACTGAATCTGTGATCTGTTTTGACATGAAGTTATCTATGTATCTATGTTATTCTGTTATGTAAACCTGAAGTTATATATGTATATATGTTATTACGTTATGTTAAATGGGGAGATGACTGTAAAGCTAGGAAGGGAGGAATGTTGTGTATGTAATATGTGTGCTACTTTGAACCTATGGACAGGACTGCACTACTTGTTGGGCGTAGTGATACGCAGTACCACTCCTGGCCATAGGGGTATAAATAGTACTGTGGGTACTGATCTCCCCTCAGTTCCCGCCTGTGGGCATGAAGTAAAGACCTACGTATAGTCCCTACCTCCAACCAGTAAAGACCTGTTTTATTGTTACTGATTAAGTCTGAGTATTAATTACTTGAACAACTCACAGATTTAACACTAGGGTAGCCTAGAATGCCCCCAAAGCTGACTGCAGAAGTGTGAGGTGGGGGATGGTTGGGTGAAAGACGCAACTCCTGCCTAATAGAATGGGGTGGAAGCCTAATGAATGCATGTTCTGCCCCAGATTCCTGTCCACCTGCAGGTGCATCTTCGACTTCCGCCTGCCCTCACCAAGGAATTTCAGGCCCAACTGCAACCATCTTCACCCAAAAGTGCTGAGTGGCCTCCTCCGGAGGCCCTCACCATCACAGAAGCTAGTCTTCAGCCAAATCGATTCACTCCATCTCAAGAAATGGCTGTGCAAACTGAAAACACCAAAATCTATGGGTCCCAGTAGCATAGTGGTTATGTTACTGGACTAGTAATCCAGAGGCCTAGACAAATGAGCTGTGGGGTGTGAATACAAATCCCAGCAGCTGGGGATTTAAGTTCAGTTAATAAATAAATCTGAAATAAAAAGCTAGTATCAGTAATGGTGACCATGTAACTATTGGATTGTCAGAAAACCCATTTGGTTCACTAATGCCCTTTAGTGAAGGAAATCGACTGTCCTTACCTGGTCTAGCCTATAAGTGACTCCAGACCCACAGCAATGCGGTTGACTCTTAACTGCCCTCTGAAATGGCCTAGCAAGCCATTCAGTTAAGGGCAATTAGGGATGGGCAATAAATGCTGGCCTTGCCAGCGACACCCACATCCTGTGAGTGAATAAAGAAAAAAAATAATAATTTTACTTGTATTACTGCGATTTTGACAATATTAGTTACTTTATCTGGGTGTCTACTGTTCTGTAGGGAGGAAATCGTTCCAATCTCAAGTCTTACTTGAGTTTGTTAATTTTGTTATATCCTCTAACACAGCGCTAAGTCTATATTAGTATAATTTGGTGCACATGTCTTCTCTAAAACTTTTCTCTAATGAAAACAAGATCGGTTCTATGAATTTCTCCTTTCAAATAGAGCCCAAAATCTTGGAATGATATTTGTTGATCTTCTTTGAAACCTTTCCATCAATGCCCTTTTGAAATTCTCCCTGTGATATATCACTTTAAATTTGGAAATCTTCCAATATTCAAAGTTCAGCAAAGAGTACAACATACTGGCCCTGAAAATCCACAGAGTGGCCCATCTAGGTGTAAGTTCCAAAATGTGCCTACCCCTAGACCTTTGTTACTGTCCCCGATGCTCCCGCCAAAGTTCACGGAGTCAGGGAGAGGTCCTTCGTTGCTTACCATTGATGGGCTTGTAGACCACCAAGAGTGCCCACCATTGAAGTAAAACCAAAAAAGTCCAGTATACGTAGCAGTTTCTTTTGCGAGCTGATTATTGTGAAACATAAATCTTAGGGCTTGTCTATTTTGTTGGAGTGCTGTTGTGTTTATATAGAAGGGGGTATTAATAAATTACATTGGATGATTGCCGAGATTGTAACTGAAGCCCAATTTCACAAATGCATTTCAGATGAAGGATGATTATCACTGATTCTGCAAATGAAGCAGATGCTGGGTTTGGAGTAAGATGTTCCAAGTTAACCCATGAAATATCGTATTTATCGCCCAGCATTAAAAAATGAAGAAATACTCAACTCCTTTCAACCTACGATCTGTTTCCATTGCATGAAATAATATCAATTTCTTGCTTTTATCTTTCCCCATTATAGATTTGATTAACTTTCTTAAAAACATTTTATCAATCCCAAAACATTTACGCTGTGTGTACTGAACATACAACAATTAATAGAAAATGATAAATAAGGCCTAGCTTACATAAAAAAGCCCTCCCCAGCGCAGGAAATCCCCTTAGGTAGGCATGGGGAAGTAGCCGAGTATGTAAAACCTGCTCATAGCTTACTGGTAAGGATCAATTTAACTATGATTCTCTTGCCCATGGGTTCTGAAGACACTCATTAAAATAATTCCATTCGTTAAATGTAACTGATAATGTAGTTTTCTGGTTGCAGCTTCCTGAGAATTCACATATACGCTTGGATACGGTGACCATTGGAACTCTGATACCACAGGTAATACACTGATATTTTCAAATGCACTTTTTGCATAATATTAACTGTAGTAACCTGGGAGGTTATGAGTAACCTGATCCACCAGGTGGTGCTGTGGCAATTGGTCTCCTGAGTTAAGTCTGGTCTGTACTGGTTGTACTCTTTGTTTTTGCTGCCTCATGGCAGAAGCTTTTATGTGCAAGTGTTGATTAAACCATGTTACGGAGTTAACCTGTGTCTGTCTCCATCTATGGCCACCTCAAGATATCACATATGGCGACGAGAATAAAGGACGGAAAAGTTTTGGTGGATCAGTCATAGTTATGGAGTATTCGGAAGAGGTGCTCGGGTTGGTTAGCAAACTAGTCGGAAAAGCACGAGGCTATGCCGCGGGAGTCGAAACGGAGTTTGATTTTTTGGCTGAAGTGACCGGACTCCAAGGATGGCAGGAACGGTAGGCTCCGTGGCACCTTTTGACAGCAAGTCGCAGTCTTGGGAGGAGTATTGTGAAATACTGAGCCATTTCTTTATGGCAAACGAGGTGGACAGTGCTGAAAAGAAAAGGGCCATTTTACTGAGTTGTGTGGGAGCGCAAACCTATACACGGATGAGGAATCTGCTGAGCCCGGAGCGGCCAGGAGAAAAATCTTTTGACGAGTTGGTGAGTCCACTAAAGAATCATTTCAATCCGAAACCTAGTGAAATAGTACAGGGATGGAAATTCAATTTGAGGATTAGGAGGCCGGAAGAAAGCGTTACTGAGTATGTGGAGGAGCTTCGGAAGCTCGCACAGGACTGTAATTTTGGAAATACGCTCACAGTCTTGTTAAGGGACAAACAAGTATGCGGAGTTAACGACGACAGTATACAGCAAAGGTTGCTGTCAGAAGAAGGATTAACGTTTGAGACGGCACTTAAAAAAGCACAAGCCATGGAGACGGCTAACAAGGACATTAAGGACTTAAACAGTATGAGCAAGGAGAAATGGAGTAAACCAGTGGGAGGAGCTGTTTTCAAGATGGAAGCTGGCGCGAAAAGTCCACCAGTCAGGGTTGGGGATTGCTACCGATGTGGTGGGACGAGCCATTATGCAAAGGACTGCAGGTTTGCAAAGGCAAAGTGCCACAATTGTGGAAAAATAGGGCACTTAAAGAAAGTCTGTAAAAGGGCAGTGAGTGAGAGAAGCAGTGCTAAAGGGGCAAAGCATGCTAAAGGGGGGAGGGAGAAGTACACAAAGCGGGCAAATTACATACAAGAGGAGTAAGAGTCTAGTGAGTCGAGTGAGGAGGTTTTCACTATATACAGTACAGACACTTCAAGGCCCAACGTACCCCCTCTCACTCAGTATTTGATAGTGAACGGAGGTCAAGTAAAGTTTGAGATTGACACCGGATGTAGTGTAACCATAATGTCGCAGACTGAGTACGCCAAGCTATGGGGGGAAGCAAAAGTACCAGAGCTAGGTACACGCCCCATTAGTCTCAAAGCCTACACAGGACAGAAGGTGGACATTTTGGGGGTGGCCGAAGTACAAGTGGAACACAAAAGAGTCACCAAAGAGCTTACGGTGGAAGTGGTAGCAGGGTCAGGGCCAAACCTGTTAGGGCGAGGGTGGATCAGTGAGTTGAGTGTGGACTGGCAGGCAATTAATAAAATGGAGGACAGTACAGAGGCACTGCAAGAAGTGCTGATGAAGCATGAGTTAGTGTTCAAGGACGAACTGGGCACCTTAACGGGAGCCACAGTCAAGATTCATGTAGCCAGTGATGCCACGCCTCGTTTCTTTAAACCAAGGTCGGTACCTTTTGCAATGAAAACCAAGGTTGAGGCGGAACTAGATCGCCTGCTAAAGGACAAAGTAATAGAACCAGTGAAATTTTCAGACTGGGCGGCACCAATAGTCCCGGTATTGAAGCCCGACGGTAACGTAAGGGTGTGTGGTGACTATAAGTTAACAGTGAACAGAGTATCATCACTGGAACAGTACCCCATTCTGAGAATGGAGGACATGTTAACATCGCTCGCTGGGGGAGAAAGATTCAGTAAACTGAACATTAGTCATGCGTATAAGCAGATATTGCTAGATGAAGAATCAAAAAAGTTTGTCACGGTGAACACGCACAAGGGGCTGTTCACGTATGCCAGGTTACCATTTGGTGTCAGTTCTAGCCCAGCAATATTCCAACGGACTATGGAGGGCATTCCAAAGGTGGCCGTGTACTTAGATGATATTCTGCTAACAGGAAGTGACGATCAGGATCACGTAAAAACACTGGACAAAGTGCTACAGCGGCTGGAAGAGGCAGGGCTACGCCTGAAATGGAGCAAGTGTAGTTTCATGGAGAAGGAAGTTACATTCCTGGGACATCGGGTGGATGCCACAGGCCTCCATCCATTACCAGGGAAAGTGCGGGCAGTGCAGGATGCACCTGCACCCACCTCAGTGACTGAACTGAAAGCCTATCTCGGGCTCCTGAATTATTATAACCGGTGTCTTCCAAACTTATCGATGCTGCTGGCACCCCTGCACAAACTGCTGAGAAAGGAGGAGCCATGGCGTTGGGGGCCAGAGCAAGCGAAAGCGTTTCAGCAGTCAAAGGAGCTATTTCAGTCCAGCAGGGTGTTAGTGCATTACAACGAGAAGAAGGAGCTGATAATGTCCTGCGACGCATCACCCTATGGAGTGGGGGCAGTGTTGGCCCACCGCATGCCAGATGGAGCAGAAAGGCCCATCGGGTTTGTTTCACGCATGCTCACAGCTGCGGAAAAGAACTATTCACAGCTTGATAAAGAGGGGTTAGCCATTATAGTTGGAGTAAAGAAATTCCATAAGTACATATATGGGAGGAAGTTTGTAATCAGTACTGACCACAAGCCTCTTATTAGCTTACTGAATGAGATGAAAGCGGTGCCTCAAATGGCATCACAGAGAATAATGAGATTGGCAGTAATACTAAGAGCCTATGAATATGTGATCACGTACAGAGCCAGCAAGGAAAACGGGAACGCTGATGCTCTCAGCCGCCTGCCCCTCTCAATATCTCCTCGCAATACTTCCCCTGAGGAGCACGTCCTGATGCTGGATCAGGAGATCAGTCCCCTGATGACTTCAGCGCAAATCCAGGGCTGGACAGCCAAGGACCCCGTTCTGTCAAGGGTCCGTGAGTATGTGTTGAAAGGCTGGCCAGATCACTGTGAGGGACCGGAGTTCGCGCCGTACAGACAGAGACAGCACGAGCTCAGTGTCCAAGATGGATGTGTGCTATGGGGAGCACGCATCATAGTCCTAGAGCGGGGATGCTCTACTTTGATGGAACAGTTGCATCAATCGCACCCAGGAATGACTAGAATGAAAGGACTGGCTAGGAGCTACCTGTGGTGGCCTAACTTGGATGCTGAAATTGAGTCAAAGGTAAAGTCATGCACTATATATCAGGAACAGAGGAAAGCACCTGCCGGGGCACCACTCCATCCCTGGGAGTGGCCCAGCAAACCCTGGAGGAGAATTCACATAGACTATGCGGGACCTTTTATGGGCAAAATGTTTTTGGTGCTGGTAGACGCTCACTCAAAGTGGATCGACGTTTATCCAGTGAGCTCTGCAACGACTGATGCCACACTGGATTGTCTCAGGGACAGCTTCAGCACGCATGGTATTCCAGAAATGATTGTATCCGACAATGCACAGTGTTTTGTTAGTGAAGGGAGCAAAGAATTCATGGTAAGGAATGGAATCACACATGTCACCTCGGCTCCATATCACCCAGCCTCAAATGTGTTAGCCGAGCGAGCCGTGCAGACTTTTAAGGAGCTCATGAGGAAGAGCTCAGGTGACACCCTGGAGACCAAGCTCAATAGAGCCTTGTTTAGTTATCGTATAACACCCCAAGCTACCACGGGGCTTTCTCCGGCTGAGTTGATGATGGGGAGAAAGTTGCGGTGCACGTTAGACCTGATACACCCAGATCTCAAAAGCAAGGTTGAGACAAAACAAACAAACCAAAAAGCGTACCATGACAAACATACTAAAGCTCTGTGTACACCCGGAACTTCGGCTATGGACCTAAATGGCACAAAATGGCGTCTCCCGTGCTTTCCTTTCTTCCCGCGCTCGCCCTTCTTCTCCGCTGCGGCTTCTAAAAATGGCATCTCCCGCGCTCTTCCTTCTTCTCCATGGCTCAATGGCGTCTCCCGCGCTCTCCCTTCTTCTCCCCGCGGACACTGTTCAGCCCTTGAGCCCTGGCTGTGCTCTGCGCGTTTTTTTCAGTGCGCCTTTCCCGTTTCCACCGCTCGGTCCTGAACCCGGCTGCTGCTTTACCCTCTCTCTCGCTCTGTTTTGTTTTTCCTCGACGCCGCTCAGTTTTCAACCCCCGGCTGTGCGCTTCACCCTCTCTCTTACCCCGTCGACGCTGCTCGGTTTTTTCTCTGCCGTCGGTCGGCTCCAGCCGCCGCTGTCCGGGAAGGGTCTGCGCTGTACCTGTTGTCAGTCTGTTGCTGGATCGTCGTGGCTGGGGTACCAAGCCCGGCTCTCAACAGCCTCCCCTGCGATGTTCACTCTCTGCCGGACGACTGGGCGGTTGCTCGTGGTCGACGCCCGTGCTTCTGGCCTCGACTTTCTTCCACCGCCCTCCCGGAGCGAATCCTTGAAGGGAAATGCAGAGTTGCAGGTAGATTCGAATCGACACTCATCGCCACTGTTAGATCCGTGATTCTGAGAGTATGATGTTTTCAAATAACTACACGGATGCTGTAACTTAACAATCAACAGGTGTTTACTGGAGTAGGGTAGTCTCAAGACTGGGGGTACAGAGGCATGCTCAAGGCTTATATACAGGTGTGGTCACAGCCGGTACTACAGTATACAGGAGCTGTAAAAGTAGTTCTCTCTTAAAAGTACATACACTACAGATACCAGGACTAATCCAGGACATTACAGGACCTGTGTCGTACTCCGTGTTACTAGGGGATGGTCGAGGGGTTTGTCGGCATGTGGATCAGCTTTTCAGCCGGCAGCAGGGGGAACTGCCTCAGATGGAACAAAGGGCAGTAGAGGAGGCTGTTCCAGGACCCAGCACGGCTTATAAGGTGCCAGTGGACACTGGTACTGCCAGGCCACAGCGGGACAGAGTAAAACCAACATCAGAGACTACTCCAATCTCAAATGCGAGTGAATCTGAGAATCCACCACAAGTGGAATTAAGATGTTCACAAAGGATTCGCAAGCAACCAGAAAGACTTATACAAACCTGTTAAATTAGTCAGGGGTTAACCATGGTTAGAGCATACTGGTTAATTAAAACGTAATACCTAGTAAGGGTTATTGTTTAAGAATTGCATACGGCAATCTTAAGGGGGTAGGAGTGTAGTAACCTGGGAGGTTATGAGTAACCTGATCCACCAGGTGGTGCTGTGGCAATTGGTCTCCTGAGTTAAGTCTGGTCTGTACTGGTTGTACTCTTTGTTTTTGCTGCCTCATGGCAGAAGCTTTTATGTGCAAGTGTTGATTAAACCATGTTACGGAGTTAACCTGTGTCCGTCTCCATCTATGGCCACCTCAAGATACCACATTAACATTTGTTCTGCATTAAAGAAAACGTGTTATAATTCTACAGTTAGTTATCATTTAATATACAGATGATCCTGCTAACAATAGGCCTGTTTTTGTACAAATCGCTGCTTACAATGAACACACTTAAATATCCTGAACTGAATGTACTACACAGCTCTGTATAAATAACACTAGTATATAACAAGCACATTGCCCATTTGCAATTAACTAGCTACAAGCAACTTGCCAATCAGCCACAATCCAATGCTCCCAGTGGGGAGCCAGACTGACCGGGAGCTGCAACATTGTAGCCATGATTTTCGGACCCACATTTCATATTAAGCACAGCTCCCTGCTGGAAGCACGTCATCACAGAATCACTCTTCATAAGTCAGATAACTGGGTCTTCTTTGAGAATTCTTTAATCTTTCCCATGTCCAAATTTTTGTTTCATTCTTTTGACCCTTCTATCTGTGTCAGTGAAGTAACTAATGTTATTTTAGCTGGCATGGAAAATAGGAACAGGAGTATGCCATTCAGCCCCTTGAGACTGTTCTACTATTCAATTAAATCACGGCTGATCTGTATCTCAACTCCATTTACCCACCTTGCTTCCATATCCCGTAATACCCTGAGAATGACCACTTGGTAGCGTTATCAAAGGACACCTGGTAACCGTGAAACCTGAACTTTAACAAGAGGGGAAAAGGAGAAAATAGGTGGGAAATGAATAAAACCGCTCCTGATGTGATCATAAAACCACTCTAAGAGTGGAAACACGTTAAAGTAGATTTACCAATTTCTATCCTGAAAAAAGAATTTAGACAGGCAAGAGAGGGAAAAAGCACAAAACAAGACATGCAGTTAAATTGTTCAGCACGAGGGAGAAATCATTTTTGGTCAAAATGCTTATTAATTCACTCAAAATAAAAGCAGTATTCTTAACATTATTTTTTTTTAAAACAAGCCTTCATTTCCCTCAGTTGAAGATCGCCAATCCAGCACACCCCAGGGTTTGAACTTTAAACAAAACAAGAAGATTCAACAATAGTGACCCCTGCTCGTCTAAACCAGTTATCACCAATGTCAATCCAAGCTTACCATAAAACAAATTACAAATGGCCATTTTACTGTTAAAGTAAACTGCACAGCATTAAGCTAGACTTTTGGGGAAAAAAATATAAAGCTTATAAATACAAAATAACCAAAAGGAAATTATTATTAAAATCCAACATTTTTTTTATTCGTTCCTGGGATGTGGGCGTTGCTGGCAAGGCCAGCATTTATTGCCCATCCCTAATTGCTCTTGAGAAGGTGGTGGTGAGCCGCCTTCTTAAACCGCTGCAGTCCGCGTGGTGAAGGTACTCCCACAGTGCTGTTAGGGAGGGAGTTCCAGGATTTTGACCCAGTGACTATGAAGGAATAGTGATATATTTCCAAGTCAGGATGGTGTGTGACTTGGAGTGTGTAATATATGTGGGTAGAACAAATGAAGGACAGAGACAGGATGAGTTGCTAGTCCATGTGCTTGCTTCACTAGGCCAGAGCGAACTGAGCATGCTCATACTAAACCATGTAACAAACCATGTGCTAATACATTCACTGCTTTCCCCTTAAAAAAAGTGTATGTTTTCCCCTCTCAAATACAACAAAACTGGTCCCACTTTCCCCAGCATTACATGTACCACATAACAAAAACTCCTGGCTTTATTTTCTTTTAAACGGACTACGAATCCAGTATAATAACAGGTTTGTGGAGCCTTCCTGATCTCCTTTCAAAAGGTTTTGGTGTTGAACCAATTTTCGGGTTGTTTTGTTACGGTTCCGAACTCAAAGATGATCCTGTTTCTGTATCAGACTTGTTTGAACCTGGTACTTCAGTTTCTGAAGTCTTAACAGAGTCAAACTCATGTACTGTATGAGCTCATGATCAATTGGTTCAAGATCACGTCTTGGTTCATCTTTAGCAAAGATCATTTGATCTACATGAACACTTCGGATGTTGTCACTAATTTCAACCAAATATCTCTTGGTTCCACCAACCTCTACTATGGTTCCTACATCCCACTTGTGTGAACTCGACTTTCCAGGAGGACTGAGAACACGAACACACTTGTTTTGTTTAAAACTGCGTTCTTTCTGTTGCTGTCATAATAACAACTCTTAAGGCCAAATCTGGTTGAACAAGACTCAATCGTGTTCTCAATCTCCTCTTTATCAAGAGCTCTGCTGGGGTATATCCAGTTGTAGTGTGCAGAGTAGTTCTGTACTTCAGCAACAAAGTTGCCAAACGTTGCTTCATGCTGAGTCGCAAACAACCCTGCAACACTTGCTTTTTGAGAGCTTCTTTTACTATTCTGACTGACCATTCGGCTGCTCCATTAGAAGCTGGATGATATGGTGGAACAAGAGTGTGTTTGATACCATTCCATTTCATGAATTCCCGGAATAGAACAGAACGGAACTGAGGGCCGTTGTCAGAAACAAGCTCTTCAAGTAAGCCATGACATGCGAATATAGACCTCAAATCATCTATGGTACGTTCAGTTGTAGTATTTGAACCCGTGTGTTTCACTTCAATCCACTTTGAGTGACTATCTACAAGTACCAGGAAATAATCAGTTGTTTTCTCACAGAAGTCTCTGAAAAGGTCTACTTGGCCATGACCAAGGTTGTAGTGGGGTTTTGGGTGTTTGTTTCTGCAATTTTGGCAAACGCTGCATTTGCTGACAAGTGATTCAAGATCACTGTCCAATTCAGGCCAGTAAACAAAGCTCCTTGCAATTGATTTCATATTGACAATCCCTGGATGTTCAGTATGAAGTTCGGCCAGAATTCTATCTCTCAAGAAGTGGGTACCACCTCTTTGTTTCCCCACTTGATACAACCTTGCTCACATGACAATTCAGTACAGCGGTTATGGAATGGTTTCAATTCTGTGTCCAGACGCTGATCAGTCCATCCATTCAAGGTGTTTTCATACACTCTTTTCAGTACTAAGTCTTTTTGAGTCTCATCAGCAATCTCAGTTGCATTCACAGGAAAGGCTTTGTCAACTGCACCTAGCGTGAAAATCTCACCTTCACTCCCAACACGAGTCCTCATGTGGCAAACTGGACAAGGTATCTGCGATTGCTTTTTGCTTTGAAGTGCAATATTCAATCGTGTAGTCATAATGGCCCAGAAATTCGGGTCGGAGGCTTCCCACAGGTGCAAGCCTCTGACCTGCACTTACCTAGCGTGCCGGCCGTTGAGCTGTGGGCCCACGTGGGATTCCGATCCTGGGCCTGCTCCAACTGCCGGCGCGCAGTGCTTGTGTATCCCAGGGGCGCAGTTAGTTCAAAGCATCCCCTGGGATCACGTGGGCCATGGAGAGCCAATGGTAGCAGGGAATGCTTCATTCATAAAATTGACAGGAAGATCTGTCAAAACTATAAATACTATAAGCCCCAAAACATCACCAAAACTTGAAATAATTTTTTTTTAAAACATCACATTATTAAATTAACTATAAATTACATAAAATAACCATTTTAAACAATACAATCCCTTATCCGAAACCCTTGGGGCCAGATGTGTTTCAGAATTCGGAATTTTTCGGATTTCAGAACGGTAGGGGTATCTGCAGCTCTTTTTGACATTTTCACAGTGAAATTAAACTCAAAATCACAAAATAACAAAAAATATCAGAGAGCAGCAGACGCACGTGTGACTGGTAGCAGCGCTGAGACACAACTGACGCCTCACACCTGCGTGGGTCAAGCATCGGCCGCGTCGGGTCATGTTTGGCACCACTCGGGTCATGTTGTGCACACGAGTGACGCTCCACGAAAAACTTTCGGTTTTCAGAGCTTTTCGAATTTCGGAATTGCGGATAAGGGATTGTGGACCTGTAATTTAAATTTTTGAAAAAATTAATTACATTTTCTAACGGGGCTAAAAATAAACTTACCTTTCTTTAAAGTATTTAAAAATAATAAACCTGTGGAAAAAATGTTTTAATTTTAATTAATTCACCACTTACCTTGTTAAAAGCAGGCCTTGCGCCTGCTTTTTACAGGTGTAACTCCTGGAGACTTACCCTCCCGGAGAAACCTGGAAAAAAAACGTAAGTTCCAGGCGCACGCGCTGCCTCTCCGGCGTACGCATTCGACCTCTGAACCCCTTCCTTTAAGGGAATGGAAGTTCCGGTTTCCCGCACATGCGCAGTGCATGCACGAAACCGACACTTCCGTTGGGCCTACGGGTGAGTACCCCGTACGTACTCACCCGTGGAGACCCGAATTTCTGGGCCAATTGTGACAACAGCACTGCCCAACATTGCATTTGTAAGGGGTTTTCTCCGATACTGGTCTCCCGTTATACACAGTTCCTCGACGTCAGGATTTATAAGAACAAAATACACATGGCACAGGGTTTTGGCTCAACCTTTGATTCGTTCGTTTATTGAATAAACACACAGAATTACTTCCCCAGTATAAATCCCTGATTTATATTAGGCTAACAACCCCAAAATACAAACCCCTACGCAAGGGTCATTTGCATCGGCACAATATGACACAGTTAAACCCATCCACGATTTGACTGTTACATATAAAGTTACTCAGACTCAATCACAAAAGCCCCCTCTATGATTTGACTGAAACACACAATCGCCACTCCCGATCGGCTGTCTCATGGAGTTGATTGTAGGCCCGAATCTTTCTGCTCGCTGTTCTTCTGTTGGCTTCCCACCCCTCTCTTCGAAGTGCCTCTTCCTTTAAACTAAAACCAACTTGCAATCTTGAAACACATTTCCTGCCCTTCCTGTGCAAATGTGTGAATGTCTCTAGCAGAGAACCCTTGATGGCTAATTGTCCCTCGTATTGTCCATTGATTACTTGGGCACCCAACTGTCTGCATTGAGGTCCTTTCTGACAATGCAACCTTCCCAAGGTGACTGCATATGCGAAGTTGTTGGTTTCTATTAGCATTCGTATTTGAATGGTTCAAGGCCCAGCCCATTGTCTAGGCCTGCACTAATACTAGTTATTCTGGGGCCATGGTCTTCTTTAGCAATGTAACCCCTTAAGGTAAATGAATATGTGAATGTTCTTGTTCAGAAGCATTCGTATGTTAGGTTGTCTGTGATCCAATCTCTTGATGGTTCATAGTTTTGGCTGCAATGTTTGAATGAACCCTTTATTGCCCATCTCTTTTTGCAGGCTGTGCAGTTCTGGGTTTTTATAATTCATAGTCCAATTTTTACTGTTGCAAGTGGAGAGTATTCCATCACACTCCTGACGTGCCTTGTAGATGGCGGAAAGGCTTTGGGGAGTCAGGAGGTGAGACACTCACCACAGAATACCCAGCCTCTGACCTGCTCTTGTAGCCACAGTACTTATGTGGCTGGTCCAGTTAAGTTTCTGGTCAATGGTGATCCCCAGGATGTTGATGTTGAGGCATTCGGCAATGATAATTCCGTTGAATGTCAACTTACATAAAATTTCAACAAATAAATGAAACTAATTTACATGGAAACATTCTGAATTAAATATGCTGTTTTTGGGATGCATTCACACTATAGCTGTAGTGTTGGTGCAAAGCAGTTTTGTAGTTATCGGTCCCGGTGTTCCTCTCGCCCTTGCACTTGCCCTGACCTGAACTTATGTGAAGCAGGTGGAGGTTCGAGTCATTAGCATAGCTCCAACATGCTCCCATTGATGACCGGCCCCAAGCAGGTCAACTTTCAGCATTTCAGGAGTTGACATGTAGAATCCTCAGCATGTTGTCACACAAATTCTGTAGAGGGAATAGAAGCTCTTCCTATTGAGGTAGTTGAGAGGTGTTCTGTAGCAGCCTGTAATGCAATGTGGGTGCCACTGATTACACCCTGGACCTGCGAGAGGAATTCAACCCTATAAAAGTCGATGGCCCTATCTTGCTGCTGTCTTCCTGTGATGCTAACGGTAATCAATTCCCCAGCTCTACTGTAAAGGGCGTCTTGATGAATGCATGCCCATACTGCAGCCTGGCTGATATTGAAGAGATTGCCCTTGTCTGTCTGATCCACTGTTATAAAAGTTGATTGCAGTGTTCACCTTCAAAGCCACAGACAGAGCTGTGTGGGCAGACGAGTGTCACTGCCGTAGGTGACAGAGCTGCCCTATTGTCTCCTTGGTGAAGCGCACTCTTCTTATGCACAATTCTTCTGTAAAGTTCCTCAGATGACCTGTGCTACCTGTATATTCTATGGGGGGTGGGGGGAAAGAGAGATAATGGGCTGAATCACCTAAAACAGGTGGGTTGGGTCGAGTGAGATGTTAAAACCTTTAAAATCTCAAACCCGATCCAAACCCGCCTACTTCCAGGTTTAACGGAGGTGGGGCAGGGGGAGGGCAGCCAACCCGCTCCCAGGAGGCAGGTTGGCCAATTAAATATTTTAATGAAGCTGCCAGCCTCTGGTTTAACCTGCTTTGCAGGTTTACCCCTGGCCGGCCGGGCTTCTCGCACCTTGGGAAACCCAGCAGCTGAAGGGTGGCAGGACAGCTTTGGGGAGAAGATAAGTGCTTCTCCCCGGCCCCTCCAAGTTATCCCCCCCGCATCAGATCCCCCTCCGTACACGCCCCCCACCCCGGGTCAGGGGTCGGACCCTGCCTCACATGCTCCCACTAGCAGCAGCAGGTGACTTACCAATGGCTGCATCCTGCTCCAGAGCCCAATCAGGCTGACTTCCAGGTGGGGAACCTGTCAAAGCAAAACTACGGATGCTGTGGAGTCAAAGCTCCACAGCATACGGGGAAACCTGAACTTCCAGGTATTCCTGACAGAAGCTCCGCCCCCAACCTATGCAGCAAGCCCCTGTCAAGATTCAGCCCAATATCTTTATTTTCTGTACCTGCTACCTAACCCTCCTTTGCTTTATCTTACGCTGCTGCTCTTCCTCCTTCCTGGCAATATCATACAAGTCTTTGCCCATAGGGAATGTGGCCATAGCCACTCCTGAGAAGGCATTCCAGGGACTGAATTTTCCATGGTGGCCGGCCGAGTGGGCAAGTTGTTTTATTTGACGGGAACCTGAGCAGGAGCGGTGGCAGCGGAGGTGGCAGCTTAAAGCGAGCACCGGAGAAGGCCCAGAACACAGCGCAGACCTGAGCAGGAGCAGCAGCAGAAGAGGTAGCGGCTTAAAGGGAGCACTGGAGAAGGCCCAGAACACAGCGCGGACCTGAGCAGGAGCGACGGCAGAAGAGGAGGTGCTGGCATAAAGGGAGCTGAGCAGCGACTTTAAAAATACAAAAACCAAGGAGTGACGTCACAGGAGAGCAGCTAGGTGATTGGTTGGAGGTGGAGTATAAATCGAGCGCGAAGCCCAGAGAATGAGTGCAGACTGGAGCAGTGGCAGCAGCGAGGAGGCAGAGTATAAATCGAGCGGGAGGCCCAGAGAGTGAGCGCAGACTGGAGCAGCTGCAGCAGTGAGGAGGCGGCGTATAAGTCGAGCGGAAGGCCCAGAGAGAGCACAGACTGGAGCAGCGGCAGAGCGAGGAGGCGGAGTATAAATCGAGTGGGAGGCCCAGAGAATGAGTGCAGACTGGAGCAGCAGCAGCAGCGAGGAGGCAGAGTATAAATCGAGCGGAAGGCCTAGAGAGTGAGCGCAGACTGGAGCAGCGGCAGCAGTGAGGAGGCAGAGTATAAATCGAACGCGAGGCCCAGAGAGAGTGCAGACTGGAGCAGCGGCAGAGCGAGGAGGCGGAGTATAAATCGAGCGGGAGGCCCAGAGAATGAGTGCAGACTGGAGCAGCGGCAGCAGCGAGGAGGCAGAGTATAAATCGAGCGCGAAGCCCAGAGAGAGCACAGACTGGAGCAGTGGCAGCAGCAAGGAGGCAGAGTATAAATTGAGCGGAAGGCCCAGAGAATGAGTGCAGGCTGGAGCAGCAGCAGCAGCGAGGAGGCAGAGTATAAATCGAGCGGAAGGCCTAGAGAGTGAGCGCAGACTGGAGCAGCGGCAGCAGTGAGGAGGCAGAGTATAAATCGAACGCGAGGCCCAGAGAGAGTGCAGACTGGAGCAGCGGCAGCAGTGAGGAGGCGGAGTATAAATCGAGCGGGAGGCCCAGAGAATGAGTGCAGACTGGAGCAGCGGCAGCAGCGAGGAGGCAGAGTATAAATCGAGCGCGAAGCCCAGAGAGAGCACAGACTGGAGCAGTGGCAGCAGCAAGGAGGCAGAGTATAAATTGAGCGGAATGCCCAGAGAATGAGTGCAGGCTGGAGCAGCGGCAGCAGTGAGGAGGCGGAATACCTCCAGCAAAAACAACAACAACAAAAGCAACAACTGCAAAACATCTAAAGTGATGTCACAACCAGGGAAGGAGCTGATTGGTGAGTATCTGGTAAGTGTTTCTAGTTAATAGTCTATTAAGTAAAGGTATGGCAGGGCAGCTCAGTCCCGTGAAATGCACATCCTGTGCCATGTGGGGATCCAGGACGCTTCCCCTGTCCTGGACAACCATATGTGCAGGAAGTGTCGTCAGCTGGAGGAGCTTGAGCTCCGGATTTTGGGGCTTGAGCAGCAACTGGCGTCACTGCGGTGCATCCGTGAGAACATAAGAACATAAGAAATAGGAGCGGGAGTAGGCCATTCGGCCCTTGGAGCCTGCTCCGCCATTCAATGAGATCATGGCTGATCTTCTGCTTCAACTCCATTCACCGGCCCTATCGCCATATTCCTTGATGCCCTTACTATTCAGAAATCTATCGACTTCTGTTTTGAATATACCCAATGACTGAGCCTTCTAAGCCCTCTGCGGTAGAGAATTCCAAAGATTCACCACCCTCTGTGTGAAGAAATTTCTTCTCATCTCAGTCCTGAATGGCCTACCCTTTATCTTGAGGCTGTGGCCCCTGGTTCTAGACTCCCCAGCTAAGGGAAACATTCTCCCAGCATCCATCCTATCACACCCTGTAATAATTTTGCATGCTTCAATGAGATTTCCTCTCATTCTTCTGAATTCAAGAGAATACAGGCCTAGTTTACTCAATCTCTTCTTATACGACAGTCCCGCCATCCCAGGAATCAATCTCGTGAACCTTTGTTGCACTCCCTCTATGGCAAGTATATCCTTCCTTAGGTAAGGAGACCAATATTGTACACAGTATGAAGGGTTAATTACAGTCCTAGCCCTTTTGGGCTATCCCAGATCAGGCGTATTCCCCAGACATTCACCCTCAACTTAAGTTAGAGATAGCCAAATTCCATAAGATGCTTAAATGGGTCTCAAGGTTCAGGCTATCTCTCCCTAAAGGAAAGGAACGACTGAAGATGTTACCGTCCTCCAGATAGTACTTTTAATAAGTTGAACTAGACTGTAACCTTCTGGATATTATGAGGGTCCAGAATACCCCCCAGAATTCTGCAACTCCTTACAAAAGAGTGTACAGAATTTGGGTTCACGAGTTTATACAGAATTACTCTTTGAGACAATTCTAAAAATATATCGTTTTATTTAAGAACCGACATTCAGTTAACAGCTGTTGAATCAGTCGCAGCATTAACAATTCAAAATACAATTCGCTTACATTTCTTATTTCTCAGAGATCCTTATTTTCAAATCTTTACTTCGTTACATTTCTTATTTCTTACTTATTTCTAAATCCAGAACATCCACCAAAATCAATTACTTTGAACTCCCGAGACTCATAGTTTAAGACTTACAGAGATGCCTCTGAAGAGTTGAGAAACGCTTTGCCCATTCAGCGAGTTCTGCCTTTCTGTTGAAAAGGTCTATGTTTTATACTCCTTTTGCATTGGTTAATTCTTTGATGTTCTCTGCTGATGTCAGCTAATTGTCTTTATTGATACCTCTTTCGAATGCTTTCTATCTTACTGTCAATTCAACTATTGCATGCATAATTATTTCTCTACCTTTAGGTGTTCCAAAAACCATCATAAAAACAATGACAGCTATGGGTTTTTTTTATGTCATTCTTACAAAATGCTTTCATTCAATTCTTAATATTGGCTTTACTGGTTTTTAGCAGACGTCGTGACTTCATGCTGCTCCAAGTTCAATACAAACACAATGTAATTGCTTGGTGTATCTATTGAAGTTATATCTTCAAAGTCTTCTTGTTGGTATGGTTTTTACTATGTATATATTAAAGACACTTTGACCAGAGTGGTTCATGCATTTCTAGCTATCTCAATTGGTTGCATATTTAATCGTGTTTCCTGTCTTCCAAGTTTAACATAAAAACTATTTGACCAGCAGGTGTTTCTTTACTTGATGTCATCTTTTCAAAGGCACATGGTTCTTTTAATGTTTGTGTTTCTGTTTTACGTGTTAGTTCTTAACACTTTAAACTGGGCCTTTTCATTGTGTTGGTTGCAAACCATAGACCTTTCGGAAGCACCAATGGTTTGCTTCAATCTTTCATTGTTTTATTATTTTTAACTAATTCCCATTTTAAAGCTTGTTTACAACTTTGTTATCAAATGATCTTTATCTCAGAAGCCTGTTCTCTGTTTACAGCCTGTGTCTCTGAGGCTTTAGATTTTTAAACCCAGTATATCATGTATTAATAATATCAGTATTCTGGTGTTATTATGGTGTATCTTTCTGAAACATGGCATATTCCCTCACAAGTACTCCAGGTGTGGTCTCACCAAGGCCCTATATAATTGGAGTAAGACTTCTTTACCCCTGTACTCAAATCCTCTGAAAGGTTGAAAGCTTTGTGGATAGCACGTTTCAGGTGGTGGTCACCCCGCAGGTAAAAAATGTGCAGGCAGAAAGGGAATGGGTGAACATCAGACAGGAGAGGAGGACCAGGCAGGTAGTGCAGGACTCCCCTGAGTGCATCTCGCTCTCCAAACCAGTATTCAGTTCTGAGTACTGGTGAGGGCGATGGTTCCTCTGCGGAGTACAGCCAGAACCAAGTCCGCGGCACCACGGGTGGCTCAGCTGTGCAAAGGGGAGGAAGAAGAGTGGGAAAGCAATAGTGGTAGTGGATTCGATAGTTAGGGGAGCAGACAGACATTTCTGCGGCCGCAGACCTGACTCCAGGATGGTATGTTGCCTCACTGGTGCCAGGATCAAGGATGTCACCAAGCAGCTGCAGAACATTCTGAGGGGGGAGGGTGAACAGCCAGAGGTCGTGATCCATATCGGTACCAACGACATAGAAAGAGGGAGGAGGTCCTGCAGGCTGATTTCAGGAAGCTAGGAAAGAGATTAAAAAGCAGGACCTCAAAGGTAGTAATCTCCGAATGACTCCCGGTGCCACACGCGAGTGAGTATAGAAATAGGAGGATAGTGTAGATGAATGCGTGACTGGAGAGATGGTGCAGGAGGGAGTGCTTTAGATTCCTGGGGCATTGGGACCAGTTCTGGGGGAGGTGGGACCTGTACAGGCCGGACAGGTTGCACCTCAACTGGGCCAGAACCAATATCCTCGCGGGGAGGTTTGCTAGTGTTGTTGGGAAGGTTTAAACTAATTTGGCAGGGAGATGGGCACCAGGATGTAACATTAGAAAGGCAAAATAAAGGATTGGGAGAGGCAGAGAGCACTAAAGTAAGAAATAGGAAGGTATTAGATGGGGTCAAACTAAGAAAGAATACAGGATAGTCTAAGATGGGTTTACATTGTATGTATGTGAACGCATGAAGCGTAGTAAACAAGGTTGGTGAGCTGCAGGCACAAATAGCCACATGGGAATATGATGTTGTGGCAATAACTGAGACCTGGCTCAAAAAAGGGCAGGATTGGGTATTAAATATTCTTGTTATAAAGTGTTTAGGAAAGATAGGAGGTGGTGTGGCAGTATTGGTTAAGGAGAATGTTACAGTGCTGGAGAGGGACGATGTCCTGGAGGGGTCAAGGACAGAATCTATATGGCTAGACTTAAGAAATAATAGAGGTGCCATTACACTACTAGGTGTATTCTATAGACCACCAAATAGTGGTAAAAATATGGAGGAGCAAATTTGCAGAGAAATTACAGAGAGGTGCAAGAACTATAGAATAGTGATAATGGGGGACTTCAACTATCCTAATATAGACTGGGATCGTAATAGTGTTAAGGGCAGAGAAGGGGAAGAATTTCTGAAGTGTGTTCAGGAGAACTTTCTTGATCAGTATGTTTCCGGCCTGACGAGGGGGGAGGCATTGCTGGATTTGGTGCTGGGGAATGAGGTAGGTCAAGTGGAGCAAATATCAGTAAGTCAACATTTAGGGAACAGTGATCATAGCATCATAAGGTTTAGATTAGCTATGGAAAAGGACAGGGAGCAATCTATAGTAAAATTGTTTAACTGGGGGAAAGCCAATTTCAGTGGGATGAGAACGGATCTGGCCAAAGTAAACTGGAATCAAAGAATGGCAGGCAACACTATAATTGAACAATGGGCTGCCTTTAAAGAGGAAATAGTTCAGGTACCATTGAGGACATTCTCACTAGGGGGAAAGGCAGGACAACTAAAGTCAGGGCTCCCTGGATGACGAAAGAGATAGAGAATATGATGAAGCAGAAAAAGAGTGCGTATGACAGATGTCAGGTTGCAAATACATCTGAGAATCAGGCTATATATAGAAAGGTCAGAGGAGAAGTGAAAAAGAAAATAAGAGGGGAAAAGAGCGGGTATGAGAAGAGAATGGCAGCCAACATAAAAGGTAATTCAAAGGTCTTCTATAGGGATATAAATAGTAAAAGGGTTGTAAGAGGAGGGGTGGGGCTTATTAGGGACCCAAAAGGTTACCTATGCATGGAGGCAAAGGGTATGGCTGAGGTACTAAACGAGTACTTTGCATCTGTCTTCACCAAAGAAGAGGATGCTGCCATAGACATAGTAAAGGAGGAGGTAGTGGAGATACTTGATAGGATAAAAATTGATAAAGGGAGGTATTAGAAAGGCTGGCTGTACTTAAAGTAGATAAATCACCAGGAGCGGATGGGATGCATCCTAGGATCTAGGATGCTGAGGAAATTGAGGGAGGAAATCGCAGAGGTACTGGTCATAATATTCCAATCCTCCATAGATACAGGGGTGGTGCCAGAGGACTGGAGAATTGCAAATGTTACACCATTGTTCAAAAAAGGGTGTAAAGATAAACCCAGCAACTACAGGCCAGTCAGTTTGACCTTGGTAGTGGGGAAGTTTTTAGAAACAATAATCAGGGACAAAATTAACAGTCACTTGGACAAGTGTGGATTAATTAAGGAAAGCCAGCACGGATTTGTTAAAGGCAAATTGTGTTTAACTAACTTGATTGAATTCTTTGATGAGGTAACAGAGAAGGTTGATGAGGGTAACACAGTTGACGTGGTGTACATGGATTTCTAAAAGGCGTTCAACAAAGTGCCACATAATAGGCTTGCCAGCAAAGTTGAAGCCCATGGAATAAAAGGGACAGAGGCAGCATGGATACGGAATTGGCTAAGTGATAGGATAACAAAATAATGTGGATGCTGGAAATCCGAAATAACAACAGAAAACACTGGAAAAACTCAGCAGGCCAGGCAGCATCCGTGGAGAGAGAAACAGTGATAGGTTGTTTTTCGGACTGGATGAAGGTGGTGTTCCCCAGGGTTCGGTTCTAGGACCACTGCTTTTCTTGATATATATTAATGACTTGGGCATGGGTGTACAGGGCACAATTTCAAACTTTCCAGATGACACAAAACTTGGAAGTATAATGAACAGTGAGGAGGAGCATGATAGACTTCAGGAAGACATAGACAGGCTGATGAAATGGGCGGACACGTGACAGATGAAATTTAATGCAGGAAAGTGTGAAGTGATGAAAGATCTTTCGTATCACATGGGATCTGATGATAAGAGTCTTATACTCTTATTAAAAATCATAGAAATTAAATGTGTATAATTGTTCATTCAATTATTCCAGGTGAAAAAAATGTATCCAATCATGAAGATGAAACTTCACCTTGTAACTGATTCAGCACCATCTGTGGCTTTTGTGTCTGGTAAAATCATCCTCACAACATCTGGAGATATCTATGCCTTTGCTATCTTACCAAATTCTACATTAGCTCCACTCTTCAATATTAAACTGGTGAGTTTCTGACTTCTCATAATTTGCAAAAACAATTTGATTTACAAGTTATGTTGGAATCTGACAACCGAATCTTTATTTCCATTCACAGAATGCACAGATCACAACCACAGTGGGTATAAAAAATGATAGGATTACTGGGCAGCTAACGTTGGATAGGTAAGGTTAGAATATAAGATATAATAAAGTGATTGAGAGAAATCATTAATGAACTCAGCTTAATAAATCGCGTTGATCAACAGTTCTCAATCTGTGGTCAGAGCACCGAAGGTGTAACTACCTGTTAAATGGGTATTCTGCCCTCCCAAATCCCTACCCTTCAGCACTCCTCGACTTTCATATTCTGCCGCCGCCTCGACCTCACCACCTCATGTAGCCTTTCTACACCCATCATGTCAATCACAGATAAGGCCATCCATGATCATTTCCTTGTATCTCTCTCCACACATATCCCCCTTCCCCCTCACAGCACCATTTCCTTCTGTGTCCGTCCCAGGAAAAAACTCTTCCCCGTATCACTTACAACTGCACTTTCAGATTCCCAACCTTTGGCCCTCCATTCATCGTGACATTTTTGCAACTACCAATCTGCTTAATCACACCCTCACCTCCACCTTTGATGCTCTTGTCCCCATTAAAACCATTACTCTCTCTCACTTTGGTATTGCCCTCATGTCCACTCCCTTAAGTTCAAGGGTCGCAGACTTGCACGTCTATGGTGGACAACTGGTTTAACCATTCATCACCAGATCTGGCTGGACCACATAAAGCACTGCTCTCCTCTGCCAAAACTGCTCACTATCCCAGGATCACCCTGGAATGCAAAGATAACCCCTGCCTTCTCTTCTCTGTCTACAAACTGTCTTCTTAAACCCCTCTCCCATGCCTCCTCCACCCTCACCTCCAACAAGTGTGAGGAGCTCATGGACTTCTTTGTCACAAAGATAGAGGCTATCCATTCAGCTGCCTCTGCCGCTTCCCTCCCTTGCCCTAGCACACCGGGCAAAATTTGCCCTAAGGTTCCTCCCTGCTCTAGCCCTGAACTCGTATCTTTCTCTAGTCTCTCTCCTATCTCCCATCATGCCCATTCCGAGTTCATCTTGCCCATGAGACGCACCTCCTGCTCCCTAGATCCTATTCCCACCAGACTGATAATGACCCAATTTCCCTTCCTGGCCTCCATGTTAGCTCATGTTGCTAACGGTTCCCTCTCCTCAGGTACTGTCTCCCTGCCGTCAGCCCTCTCCTCAAAAAATCCACCCTTGAAACTTCTGACCTTGCAAACTACCGCCTGATATCCAACCTTCCTTTCCCCTCCAAAGTGCTTGAACATGTTGTCGCCTCCCAAATCCGTGCCCATCTTTCCTGGAACTCCATACGTGAATCCCTCCAATCAGGTTACCTCCCCTGCCACAGTACTGAAACAGCCCCTATCAAAGTCACAAATAACATCCTGTGTGACTGTGATGGTGGTAAACTATCCCTACTCATCCTTCTTGACCTGTCCGCAGCCTTCGATATGATCGATCACATCATCCTCCTCCAATGCCTCTCCTCCATCATCCAGCTGGGTGGGACTGCACTTGCCTGGTTCCATTTTATCTATCCAGTCAAAAACAGAGAATCACCTGCACTGGCTTCTCTTCCCACTCCCGCACTGTTACCTCTGGAGTCCCCCAAGGATCTATCCTTGGCCCCCTCCTATTTCTCATCTACATGCTGCCCCTTGGCGCTATCATCTGAAAATACATCAGGTATCACATGTATGCTGACGACATCCAGCTCTACCTCACCACCACCTCTCTTGACCCCACCACTGTCTCTGATTTGTCATGCTGCTTCTCCGATATCCAGTACTGGATGTGCAGAAATTTCCTCCAACTAAATATTGGGAAGACTGAAGCCATTGTCTTTGGTCCCTGCCACGAACTCCATTCCCTAGCCACAGATTCCATCCCTCTCCCTGACACCCATCTGAGGCTGAATCAGACCATTTGCAACCTTGGTGTCGTATTTGACACCAAGGAATGCTTCCGACCACATATGCACTTCATTACCAATACAGCCTACTTCCACCTCTGTAACATTGCCCGACTCCGCCCTTGCCTCAGCTCATCTGCTACTGAAACCCTCCTCCATGCCTTTGTTACCTCTAGACTTGACTATTCCAATGCTTTCCTGGTCAGCATCCCATCTTCCACCTTATGTAAATTGGAGCTCATCCAAAACTCTGCTTCCCATATCCTAACTCACACCAATTCACCCATCACCCCTGTGCTCGCTGACCTACATTGGCTCCCAGTCCGGCAATGCCTCAAATTTAAAATTCTCATCCTTGTTTTCAAATCCCTCCATGGCCTCGCCCCTCCCTATCACTGTAACCTTCTCCAGCTCTACAAGCCTTCGAGATCTCTGTGCTCCTCCAACTCTTGTGCATCCCCGATTTTCTTCGCTCTACCATTGGCATCCGTGCCTTCAGCTGCCAAGGCCCTAAGCTCTGGAATTCCCTCCCTAACCCTCTCCACCTCTTTCTCCTCATTTAAGGTGCTCATCTGTCCTGATATCTCCTTATGTGGTTTGGTGTCAAATTTTGTTCAATAATGCTCTTGTGAAGTGCCTTGGAACATTTTACTATGCTAAAAGCGGTATATAACTGCAAGTTGTTGTTGTTGTTGCCATTCGCTTTGCGGTGGCTCCTCTGTGCTAGATCTGGATGCAGTGCCTTCAGCTTGTGCAGGTTCCCAGACACATCTCTATTGACACATCTTTGCTGAAAAGTCCCAGCTACAACTCCCAGCAAGTATCCGGCAAGCAATTTAAATGCTGCTGTCACTTAGGGCTTCACTTTCACCTCAGAGGTTCACCTCAGAGGTTGGGGTCACCATTAACCAGAATCTTAACTGGACCAGCTACATAAATACAAGAGCAGGTCAGAGGCTAGGTATTCTGTGGTGAGTTTCTCACCTCCTGACTCCCCAAAACCTTTCCACCATCTACAAGGCACAAGTCAGGAGTGTGATGGAATACTCTCCACTTGCCTGGATTCAACAACACTCAAAAGGCTCAACACCATCCAGGTCCAAGCAGCCCGCTTGATTGGCACCCCATCCACCACCTTAAACATTCACTCCCTCCACCACCGTTGCACTGTGGCTGCAGTGCGTACCATCTACAAGATGCACTGCAGCAACTCGCCAAGGCTTTTTCAACAACACCTCCCAAACCAGCGACCTCTACCACCTAGAAGGACAATGTCAGCAGACGCATGGGAACACCACCACCTCCAAGTTCCTCTCCAAGTCACACACCATCCTGACTTAGAAATATATCACTATTCCTTCATCATCGCTGGGTTAAAATCCTGGAACACTCTATCTAACAGCACTGTGGGAGTAACTTCACCTCACAGACTGCAGCGGTTCAAGAAGGCAGCTCACCACCATCTTCTCAAGGGAACTTAGGAATGCGCAATAAATGCTGGCCTTGCCAGTGATGCCCACTTCCCATGAATGAATACATTTTAAAAAACACTTTAAGATGTGATGCTTTTGAAAGAGGTGGCACTATGGACATACACTAGACTCAAAAATGTTTATGTTTCTTATATAGATAGATATAGGATGGATCTTACTTCCTTTTCACTTTAAACCCTTCCATTGTCTATTAAAACCAGCTATGAGGTATCTAATTAATATCAAATATAACTTTTGATAATACTAATGGATATCTATTGTTATCCTTTAGGGTACATTTATCTTTCAAGAAATCTAACATTGGTCCATTCCAAGTAAGTATTGTTCAAACTTTATTTTCAGTTGCAACAATTGCAAACATTTTTTAATGTTGATGTCAAATATGGCAAATGAGGATAAGACACATTGGCCGGGAATTTCCTTGGAGCTGCTCCCTCCTGCTCCACCGCCATAACTTTGTATGTAAAGCGGAAACCTCACTTACATGCGTAAACGGTGTTTCCATCACAATTTCAGAGAAGTTTCGGCAGTGGAGCAGGGGCAGCTCAGAGAAAATTCCCAGCCATAACTACAGATCTCTCAGCTGATTAGCAAATGAGTCAGCACAAACATAAATGAACAAGCTGGAGTCAGATTCATCCTAAGCAAATCATTCAAGGCTATTTAATTGTCTGCAAATTACATCCAAATCATTATGAATGCAGAACTGGTCATGGCCAACAAATATGTTTTCTCCTGAGCTGTGCAATATTAAAACACTGCTTTAAACAAAGTAATCTAAATCAAGTCTTGTCAGAGGAAACAAACTTTTTGAACTATGGCAACAACAGGACTAAGCAATACTCTAGCAAGCAAGCTTCCATGTTTATAGTTGTCTTTACATTGGTAGTGTACTGTTATTGCACAAGGCACTTGGCCCCATCAATCTTCACTCCAGCATTTTAAAGGAGTTTGTACGAATGATTTATGGGTCCACTTACAGATATTTTCCAGAATTTACTGGGCTCAAAGCAGATCCCAGAGGGCTGTAAAACTGTAAAATAGCAATTGTAACTCCAACCTTCAAACAGATTGGTGATGAACATCTAATTATTAACCTGTAAGTTTCACATCAATTTTGGGAAAATTGCTTGAAACAGTTACAAGTAAGGTCGATGAGTTACAGACGCAAGTTGCCACATGGGGTTATGATATACTGGCTATAATGGAGACCTGGCTTAAATATGGGCAGGAATGGGAACTAAATATTCCTGGCTACAATGCATTCAGGGGGGATAGGGAAGTAAAAATGACATGAGGGACAGGCAGTATTGATCAAGGATATTATAGTTCTACAGAGGGACAATATACTAAAGGTTTCAAAGACTAAGGGCTGGATTTTCTCAACCCCGAGGAGGCGGGTATGGAGGCGGAACTACCTGGAAAGTTGCAGAATTTGGGGGCTAGTTAACAGGCAGAAAATAGGATTATCCCCATTTTTTGTGCTGAAGTGGGGGCTTCCCGACCTGGGGGAACCCCGCCGGGGTGTAAGAGGTGAGTAGGAGGTCTGCGGGGGTCGGAGGGATCTGAAAGTGCAATGTAGAGGTGAGTGATGGGTGCAAGTGTGGAGTGGTAAGTATGTGAGGTGAGTGTACAGTGTTAGAAAATTTTAACTTACCTTTGTTTCTACCTACAGCCTTCAGCAGCTGTGGAGCTGGAGTCCCCGACATCTCCATTGTAGAGATCACAGACTGGCTGTTGCATCCTCCGATCCAACAGCCAGCTGATTTCTGCAACGTAGAAAGGTTTGATGAGTCCTGGACACAAGGACTCATCAAACTGGACAGAATATCAGTGTTTGACAGCTTCACGGAGCCGTCAAATGATGACATTTCTGATTTCAAAAGTTCTTGACAGATGACACGTCATACGTTGACGTGCTCTGTCACTGACTTCTCCCTAATTGGCCTGCTGAGCCTGCTCAAGGTCAATCAGCACCAAAAGAGGAACAAGGTCAATCAGGGGAAATTCCCGCTGGTTGGCCAGAAGCTGATGGAGGCAGGATTGAAACCCGGCAAGCAGCAGTCCTGCCTCCAAAAGCTTCCCATTCAGAAAATCCAGCCCTATATCTATTTGGTTAGAGTTAAGGAACAGAAAAGGAGCTGTTACATTGCTGGGTGTTTACTGTAGACCCTCAAATAGTGAAAAGGAGATAGAGGAGAAAATCCAGGCAAATTTCAGAGAAATATAAAAATAATGGAGCAGTAATAGTAGGGGACTTCAATTACCCTAACATGGATTGGGGGGGGAACAGAGTAAAGGGCAAGGATGGGTAACTAATTCCTAATATGTGTACAGGAGAACTTCCTTAATCAGTATGTTTCTAGCCCAACAAGGAATGAGGCTGTGCTGGATCTAGTTCTGGGGAATGAAATAGGTCAAATGGGGTTGTTTCAATGGGAGAACACCTGGGTAATAGTCATCATAATATAATTAGGTTTAAAGTAGTTATGGAAAGGAACAAAGAAAAATCAAAAGTGGAAACAAAGATTGGCCAGAAAAACAGTAAATAAGCAATGGCAGGCCTTCAAAGCAGAGATAGTTTGGGTACAACCCAAGCATATACCCATAAGGAGGAAAGATGGGGCAGCCATAGCTAGAGCTCCCTGGCGGACAAAGGAAATAGAGGTTAAAATAAAACAGAAAAAGGTTTATGACAAAAGTCAGTTACAGAGTACAGTAGAAAACCAGGCAGAATACATAGAGTGTAGGGGGAAATTGAAAAAGGTACAAGAAGGGTAAACAGAGAGCATGAGAAAAGATTAGTAGGTCACATAAAAGGGAACCCAAAAATATTTTATAAACATATAAAAAGTAAAAGGATAGTTAAAGGAATGATGTGGCCAATTAGGGACAAAAAAGGAAATCTTCTTGTGTAGGTATAGGGTATGACTGAGGTACTGAATGAAAACTTTGCATCTGTCTTCACAAAAGAGGATGAAGTTAACATTGCAATAGAGTGGGGGCGAGGGGAGGTAGAGATACTGCACAGAATAAAAATAGATAGAAAGGAGGTTCTAAATAGGTTGGCATCACTCAAATTTAACAAGTCACCTGGTCCAGATGCAATGCATCCTAGGTTGCTGAGTGAAGATAGGGTGGGGATAGCAGAAGATCTGACCACAATCTTTCAATCTTCCTTTGATATTGGAGTGGTGCCAGAGGACTGGAGGTTTGCAAATGTTACGCCCCTATTCTAAAAAGGGAACGATAAACCTGGTAACTACAGGCTAATCAGTCTAATGTCAGTGGTGGGGAAACTACTAGAGACCATTGTCAAGGATAAAATTAATTCTCACTTAGAGAAGCAAGGGTTAATAAGGGACTGCCATCATGGATTTGTTGAAGGCAAATTGTGTCTGACTAACCTGATTGAGTTATTTTATGAAGTAACAGAGAGGGTTGATGAAGGTAGTGCAGTAGATGCTATATATATATGTTTTTCAAAAGGTATCTGATAATGTATCACATAACAGAAAATAGAAGCACATGGTATTAAAGGGACAGTGGTAAGTTGAGTGCTCAATTGGCTAAGGGATAGAAGGCAGAGAGTAGTGGTGGAAAGATGTTTTTCTGACTGGAGAGAAGTGTGCAGTGGTGTCCCCCAGGATTCAGTATCAGGACCATTGCTTTTCTTGTTATATATATGTGATGAAATATGCCATTCATCACTCATCTGTATTCTCTGTGTGATTGTGCCTGTGACTGTGGTTTAGTTTCAGTTTCATTTCCCTTACCTCAGTTCCGTTTCCTCACCTTGTATTGTATTGTGTGTAGGGCTCCGCCCATACCTGGCCCCTATGTAAGCAGGCTCAGCGTGCCTCACATCCAGTGCTGCAGACCTCTGGATGGAAGACACCTCTCCACTGTGTGTTACCTTCTAAGTTAATAAAAGCCTTGTTTTGTTCCGCTAACATTGAGTCTCGGATTTATTGAGGCACATCAATATAAATGACCTGGGCTTGGATATAGGAACACAATTTTTAAGTTTGCGGATGATACTAAACATGGAAATGTAGTAAATAGTGAGCAGGGTGGTAGCAGACTTCAGGACATAGACTGGTGAAATGGTTAGTCACATGTCAGATGCAATTTAAAGTGGATAAGTGTGAAGTATTGCATTTTGGGAGAAACATGGAGAGGCAGTATAATCTAAATGGAACTATTTTGACGGGGGAGCAAGAGCAGAGGGACCTGGGGGTACCTATTTACAAATCTTTGAAGGTGGCAGGGCAAGTTAATAAGGCAGTTAAGAAAGCATATGGGATACTTGGCTTTGTAAGTAGGGGCATTGAATACAAAAACAAGGAAGTCATGCTAAACTGTACAAATCTTTAGTTAGGCCTCAGCTTGTGTATTGTGTACAATTCTGGGCACCACACTTTAAGAAGGATGTCAAGGCCTTGGAGTGGAGGTTTACCAGGATGATACCAGGGATGAGGGACTTCAGTAGCGAGATTGGAGATGCTGGGATTGTTCTCCTTAGAGCAGAGAAGGTTAAAGGGGAGACCTAATAGAGGTGTTCAAAATTATGATGGATTGTGATAGAGCAAGTACGGAGAAATTGTTTCGTCTGGTAACCAAAGTCATAGATTTAAACTAATTGGCAAAAGAATTAGAGGTGAAATGTTCTCAGAGTGTTGTTAAGATCTTGAACACACTACCTGAAAGGTGGTGGAATCAGAGTCCATAGGAACTTTCAAAAGGCAATTGGACACGTACTTGAAGAAGATTAATTTGCATGGTTATGGGGAAAAACTGAGGTGTGGGACTAAATTGGACAGTTCTTTCAAAGAGCCGGTACAGGCACGAGAGGCTGAATGGCTTCCTTATGTGCTGTACGATTCTAACAGTGCTTAAAAGACATACATTAATAAGAGACAGTCAGTGGTTTTAGGAGTAAGAGGTTGAGGTTGACAAATCTGTTAGATCTTTTGATGAAGCTATTGACCGCATGGATAAAGGCATGGCAATAGATATTATTTACCTGGATTTTAAAATGGTGTTTGACATTATCCCACATAAAAAGACTACTGCATAAGGTTTCAGCCCATATGGGTTCAAGTCCCACTCCAGGGACTAGAGCACATAAAATTAGGCTGACACTCCAGTGCAGTGCTGAGGGTGCTGCACTGTCGCAGGTGCCAGCTTTCGGATGAGACGTTAAACCAAGGCCCTGTCTGCCCCCTCGGGTGGACGTAAAAGATCCCATGACACTATTTCGAAGAAGAGCAGGGGAGTTATCCCCGGTGTCCTGGCCAATATTTATCCCTCAATCAACACCACTAAAACAGATTATCTGGTCATTATCACATTACTTTTTGTGGGAGCTTGAGCGGAAAAGAGCGCGGAAAACACGCGCAACTCACTAACATTGAAAATTCCTTAATCCGTTGCGCTGGTTCAGCCAATTGCACTGGAATCTGGGCACAAAACTAGCAGAAACTTTTCCCCCATTATCTCTGCATGTGATAGAGAAATCCTTCTATTTCTTTCACACCAGGCCCATAAGTATGTTAGCTTTGGCATAAACAATGATTGTGCTGCTACACTGAGGTGGAGCTTTCACCCTTTATTTTCTATCACCCCCAAAACTGCAGAATCAGAGAATATAATGAACTCAAGGGTATAATGATATCTAGCTTTGAGATTATGAAACTTGGATATTTTTAAAACATCTTATTCTAGGTCTCTTTCTCTTACATAGGTAGTGGAATGTAAATCGAATAAAATTTACATCTGGGGCCGTTAATGCAATAGTCAACAAGGCCCAACCAGTCCCCATCCACCACCACCCTCCTCCGCCTGGCTGAACTTGTTCTCACATTGAACAACTTCTCCTTTGACTCCACTCATTTCCTCCAAATTAAAGGTGTTGCTATGGGTACCCGCATGGGCCCTAGCTATGCCTGCCTTTTCGTGGGATATGTAGAACACTCTTTGTTCCAGTCCTACTCGGGTCCCCTCCCTCACCTCTTTTTCCGGTACATTGATGACTGTATCGGTGCCGTTTCCTGCTCTCGCCCTGAACTAGACAATTTCATTCATTTTGCCTCCAATTTCCACCCTTTCCTCACCTTCACATGGTCTATCTCCAACTCGTCCCTTCCCCGACTTCTCCGTCTCCATCTCTGGGGATAGGTTATTGACCAACATTCACTACAAGCCCACTGACTCCCACAGCTACCTGGACTACACTTCCTCCCACCCTGCCTCCTGTAAGGACTCTATTCCATTCTCCCAGTTTCTCCGTCTCTGCCGCATCTGCTCCGACGATGCCACCTTCCACACCAGTGCTTCCGACATGTCTTCCTTTTTCCTCAACCGAGGATTCCCCTCTACCGTGGTTGACACGGCCCTCGACCGGGTCAGTTCTATCTCCCGCACTTCTGCCCTCACCCCTGCCCCTCCCTCCCGGAACCACGATAGGATTCCCCTTGTCCTCACCTTTCACCCCACCAGCCTTCACATTCAGCGGATCATCCTCCTCCATTTCCGCCACCTCCAACGTGATCCCACCACCAAAAGCATCTTCCCCTCCCCTTTCAGCATTCCGTAGGGACCGCTCCCTCCGAGACACCCTAGTCCACTCCTCTATCACCCCCAGCACCCCTTCCCCCAGCACCTTCCCGTGCAAGCGCAAGAGATGCAACACCTGCCCATATAACTTCCCCTTCCCACTGTCCAGGGTCCCAAACACCCCTTCCAGGTGAACCAGCGATTTACTTGTACTTCTTGCAATCTAGCATACTGTATTCGCTGCTCACGATGTGGTCTCCTCTACATTTGGGAGACCCAACGCAGATTGGGTGACCGCTTTGCAGAACACCTCCATTCAGTCCGTAAGGGTGACCCTGAGCTTCCGGTCGCCTGTCATTTCAATTCACCGTTCCATTCCCACTCAGACCTCACCGTCTGCGGCCTCTTGTATTGTTCCACGGAAGCTCAGCGTAAACTCGAGGAACAGCACCTCATCTTCCGATTAGGCACTTTACAGCCTTCCGGACTCAATATCGAGTTCAACAATTTCAGATCATAACCTCGGCCCCTATCATATTTTTATATTTTTTATCCACACTTTTGGTTTGTGCCTTGTCCTTTTTTCTCTCTCCCACATGGCAGCTGTCTCTCACTCTGCCAGCGCATTTCACACTTCATTTAGAGCCATTGTCTGTTTCTTTACCTGTCCTATTACTATCTCATCTCACCTTGAATATCTCCTAATGTCTCTTCTTTCATCCCCTCCCCCATTTCCCAGCCCCCAAACTGTCTTTTAATCTTTTAATTTCCTGCCTTTTTTCCTCAGTTCTGTAGAAGGGTTTTGACCCGAAACGTTAACTCTGTTTCTCTCTCCACGGATGTTGCCTGGCCTGCTGAGTTTTTCCAGCATTTTCTGTTGTTATTTGTGATATATTACATATTGACTTTCATTCCAAAGTGGCTTTTAACCAGGGTTCTTGCTTGGCATTGTCAAAAACTGTTAATAAATTACTCCAAACTATACTGCTCATTTTAATCAAAATTTTATAAATGTTTGAATAGGGCTCTTTTTCCTCACTGTAATAACATACTTTATTCTCACAGGTAAACTGCCTGCAAACTGCAATTGATTTCTTGGTTTCTATTGTTATTTTACCACGTATTAATGGTAAGTAGCAACCTGGAAAATAAAACTGGACTTTATCATTATTAACAGTTCTGAAAAGTTATGATTTACACTTGAGTTTTTCTGCATTAAAAGCAACACTAATTCCCTCAATTGCTTAAAAATATACCATTAGCTCTCCTGATGACTCAGTGACTTTCTCGAAGGAGCAGCTGAATCATGGAGACCAGAGAAGTCACAGGTTTGGTTCCTGGTCTTTGCTGAAGTAGCTGATTGCAGCAAATGCAGCAGTAGGAGTTGAGGAGACAAAAATCGATTAAGGTTTACCGGCCAATATTTATCCCTCAATCAACATCACTAAAAAACAGAGTATCTGGTCATTATCACATTGCTGTTTGTGGGAGCTTGCTGTGCACAAGTTGGCTGCCGCGTTTCCTACATTACAACAGTGACTACACTTCAAAAAGTACTTCATTGGCTGTAAATCGCTTTGGGACATCCAGTGGTTATGAAAGGCTCTATATAAATGCAAGTCTTTCTTTCTTTCCTTACTTCTGACCGCAATCTAGCAATGCTCTGCTCAACAGAATAGCCTGTCTAAAGTCACTGTCAAGGCTCACGTATTAATCATGGCCACTTGTGTGAGGTTCCGAGCACAATCAATGCTTACAAAGAGCGTGCAGAAAATTGGTGAAAGAAAAAAATGTCATCTACCTTTAGAATATCAATATGTAATAAACCATTATGTATTGCTGGTGGTGTGTGAAGTTCCCCGCTGCGAGCACATATTCACAAAATTACTCCCAAGGTTTTAATGTGGTGTAGGGGAGGAACACAGATCTAACTTTTAAGGGCAACGTGAACACTTGAATTGAGCCAGCCTGAGCTCTTGCTAGTTTGGTTGCAGGTAAAATTCTATATATGTGTACTCTGAAAGCATGGCCTTTCCTATGTGATGAGGCTTCACTGCTGGTGGGAAACAGGTTAAGTAGTGGGAGAAGAAGACATGTGCAGGTCCAATTTAAAGGGATGGAGTCAATAAACGGCTACGGTCACAAGAGTGGGGCAAACATTCGGATCCTCTTTGGAGAATCTCAGAAGGAATTTCAACCCATTTGCAGTATTGCCAAGGCTGAAGGCGCAGAAGAAACAAGCAACAATGAAGGGAAAAGGAACCCTAGGTGCAGGCATAAGACTGTAGACAAGTAACAGAGCAACCCAGCACTCAATTTCTGTTTGTTGGTTGCTGGCATTGAGATTGTGCTGTACAAGCTGGTTGCAAGTAGGGTTGTCTCTGCACTACTCCATGATACCATCCCTCTAGGTCATCAATGCAATTAATGCAAGGAGGAGGAGCCAAGTTTCAGCTCACAGTTGACAGTAACTGTCATCGCATATGCCAGCACTAAGATTCATAGTAGGCATAGGTGTCCTTGCAACAGAGGGCACAATCCTGCCTCTCTGCTGACCCAGACCACAATAAGAGGAAGTTTTGCTACAGATATACAAAGCCCTAGTTAGACCACATCTGGAGTACAGTGTACAGTCTGGGCACCGCACCTTAGAAAGGAGATACTGGCCTTGGAAGAAAATTCACTAGAATGATACCATGGCTCGAAGGATTAAATTCTGAGGAGACTAGTAGATAACCTGCTATATTCCAGGGAATACAAGCCTAGTTTAAGGGGTGATTTGATTGACGTTTATAGGATTTTGAAAGGAATTGATCAGGTAGGTAGAGAGAAACTTTTTCCCCTGTTAGGGGAAGTCTAGGACAAGGGGGCATAACGTTAAAATCAGAGCCAGGCCATTCAGGAGAGAAGTAGGAAACACTTTTTCATGCAAAGGTTGATATTAGTGGGAACTCCCTCCCACAAAAAGCAGCAGATGCTAGCTCAATTACTAATTTTAAATCTGAGATCGATAGATTTTTGCTAGCAAGGGTATTAAGGGCTATAGAGACAAGGCGTGTAAATGGAGTTAGGACACAGATCAGCTGTGATCTCATTGAATGGCGGAATATGCTCGAGGGGCTGAATGGCCTACTCCTGTTCCTGTGTAAGTTACTATTGAATCCGCTTCCACCAACATTTCAAGCAGAGCATTCCATTTTTTAACTCGCTACATTAAAAAAAATTCTCCTCATCTCTCCCCCCTCCACCAGAGTAGAGTAGAAGGAATTTTACTCTACACTTAGCCTGCGTTACACTTGCTCTGGAACTGCTTATTGCTGACAGAATGGAAAACAGATCTGTTCTGCCAGCACTAACATCCACATCTTGCTGGCAACAAAAATTCACCCTTTTAAAAAATAACTATTTTAAAATTCGTTTATGGGATGTGGGCATCGCTGGCAAGGCCAGCATTTATTGCCCATCCCTAAACTATCACTGCGTGTCATTCATGTGATTGCTGTGCTGCAGGTGAATGCACAATGTGAGCTGTTATGCAAACTCTTGCAATATTATTATACATTAAATGGAAATCAGTAGCTTTAAAATGGGGGGGAAAAATTTTTCAAAGAAAAGTTAAGAGGTGGACGCTGAGAAAAAGAAAATGCAGCAAAATTATGTCAAAACGTTGCAGAAATTTTTATTGGGACCAAAATAAATATTTCAGCAAAACAAAAAATCCATTTGGAGCCACTAACAGCAGGGCATTCGAGATTTTCCACTTTAGCGCTACCCGTGCATCCTGGCACATGCCAGACGTGCCAAAGCAACACATCTTCCCTGCGCTGAATACGTTCGGCGAGCACGTCGTTCTAAAGTTTGCATCATTACCGCATCCTGCAATTTTTGTCGCAACCCAAATGTGAAATGTGTTGCAAATTAGGAGTATGGTCGGGACTGTGGGGAGGGGCAGTGCAGTCCTATTGTTAATTTAAGAATTAAGCCCACAATATATATAACTGACATGCAAACTATTGTTTTACGCAGCTGTCCTGGCTGATGGATACCCACTACCTCTGATCGACCACATCAAACTTTCTAACCTTATTGTACAGCCTCACAAGGTAAAGTTACTTAGTTATAGAACCGTTGCAGAAGGAACAGCCGCCGAACTCTATGAAGCAATATATGGTTTAGTGCGTTAATTATATACAAATGCTATAAGTCACGACATTTATTGCAATGAACATACCGACTGAAAATAAGGTTCAACTATTATACTATAAAATAGATCCAAGTTGTAGCAATATAAAGTATTATAATGTAGGGGCTATTACTACATTTAATACTCAACGGGGGAGAAATTCATTTTTTAGCGCCACCCCTTAGCGCCTTAAGAGGGCGATAAGTGGGGCGCGATGCGGCTAGCGCCCAGGCGCGGCGAGACCTGCGCCTCTCGCGAAATTGAGCGGACATTTAGCGGCAGCGCTAAACCGCAATGCCCGCTCAGCTGCGCGCGCAGATCCGGACGTCATTTTATGGTGCAATGCCCTTGGGGCGCCCCGAACCGGAGCTTCAGTGGCGCCCCCCTCCTTTCCGCCTGGCGCTCCCAGCGACTGGTTGACTGGAACGGTTCCCAGTCGCTGTGAGGCTGGGGAGGCGCTATTTAAAGGGGGCTCTTCCTGGCTTCTTTATGGTAGCCATTTTTGGACCACTCCTTCTGTGTGAGAGAGAGAGAGATTTGCAGAGACAAAGGGAGAGAGCTTTCTGCATTGAGTCAGCGCTCGCAGAGGTACTTCTGGCTTCGGCCCAGAACTTTGTAGTTGGTTTGATTTTTCACTGGCATTACCTTGAGTGGCCACATACTATGGGGGCTGCAATGGGTGGAAACGTTGGGTTTCTCCATTGCATTGAGAGGGCTCAGAGATGCCGAGAGAGAATGCCAATCATGGCCAGACGGAGGAGGGCCAACAGGTGTCGGCACAGGAGGCCTTACCCTCCCAGGGTATTCCGCCAACAGTTCTCATACCTCAACATGCCTGAGGAGCAGTGTTTTCGGAGGCTTCGATTCAGCAGGGAGGTGGTCACTGAGCTCTGCCACCTGCAACAGCCAGATCTGCAGCCTCAACTGAGGAGCAGGACGTCTTTGTCGGTGGCAGTGAAGGTGACAGTGGCTCTCAACTTCTGTGCCACCGGCTCCTTCCAATCCGCTACTGGGGACATTGCCAATGTCTCCCAGTTCGCGGTGCATTGCTGCATCCGCCAAGTCACGAATGCCCTCTTTAAAAGGAGACGTCAGTACATTTACTTCCCCATGACTCTGGACAAGCAGCAAGAGCGCGCAATGGGATTTGCAAGAATAGCGGGCTTCCCCATGGTCCAGGGCGCCATTGACTGCACGCATGTGGCCTTGCGGGCGCCGTAAGAAAATGCTGAGGATTACCGCAACCGGAAGAGGTTCCATTCGTTGAACGTCCAGTTGGTGTGTGACCACAGACAGCTGATACTAGCTGTCAATGCCCGCTTTCCAGGCAGCAGCCACAACACCTTCATCCTGCGCCAGACTTCTGTGGCAGACCTTTTCGAAGCCCCGGCTCACCCAGGAGGCTGGCTTCTCGGGGACAAGGGCTAGCCGCTGTGCACCTGGCTGATGACCCCGCTCCGTGCGCCCAGCACCCCTGCTGAAGAACGATACAATGACAGCCATCAAGCGACCAGGAACATCATTGAGCACACAATCGGCATGCTAAAGCAACGGTTCCGCTGTCTGGACCATTCCAGGGGAGCCCTTCAGTACTCACCTGAGCGAGTCTCCCATTTCGTTGTAGTGTGCTGCATGCTGCATAACCTGGCAATCCTCAGGACTCAGCCACTGCCACCAGACATTGGAGCACCAGCGGAGGAGGAGGAGCAGCACCAGGACGGGAGGGAGGCACAAAGTGCAGGGGCCGTCCGTCAGCAGCTTATTGCAAGTCGGTTCTAGGCCCCCTCTGAGGGAATGGCTTGTGCCATTGAAAGAACATGAATGGAACTGTTCGCAACCCCTGAGCCGGTCAAGGCAACAAATAGTTCAAAGAGCAAACATGCACAATCTGAATAAAGACACTTCTTTATTTAACAAACTGTGTGCCCTTCCCGCATGACAAAGTAATAGAGAGAAACCCCCAAAAAAGCAGTCAGACACGTAACTGGCTCTCACAACCTGGAGACAATGAACAAAAGAGTAAACAAAAAATGACCACGATCCTCGGCCTTCACTAAAAAAATTACCAGCATTTTGCCACACCTCCTACTTTTTGCCCTTCGACAGTGATCTGCTTCGCTTGCGAGATTGGCCCCTTCCCACCCTGCAGCTCCTCCACAATGGGACCCCAGTGGTTGCAGCAAGGCTGGGGGAAGGCTGCTGAGTGTCAGAAACTGAGTCGGCAGATGCCCTTGAGGGATGGCCTGGACCAGCTCTGGGCCTGGAGGGCCTGGCTGCTGACTGCTCCAACTCTGCATGGGCGGCAGCAGTCTGTCCTACAGGTGGTGGCAGCTGCAGTGGAGAAATGACAGTGTTGGCAGCAGGAATGCTGCCATCCTGACAGAGGACAGCCACTCCCTGGTCAGACGACACACTGGCACTCCCACGGGGCAGCACTGCAGCATGCAGAGCAATCTGCTGAAGCACAGACTGCTGGCCTGCTGCGGCGCGGCGAGGGCCCCGGCGATTCATGCCCGATCCAGCGGGGGTGGCAGTAGTCAGTGCTTGTGTGGCCTCAATCTGCGACTGCATCAGACCCGCCACTAACTGCATTGCACCACTGAGCACTTGCGTGGAAGCCGCCTGTGCTGCACCAAAGTCCTGCAGACTCCTTGCCAGTGCTGCACCGAAGTCCTGCAGGCTCCTTGCCAGTGCTCCACTGAAGTCCTGGACACTCCTTGCCAGTGACTCAATGGATTCGGGCATCCTTGCCACTGCAGCCATGAGCTCAGTGTGCCTCTGCTCCGCCTGGGCGTCCATTTCAGCGAGGAGCCGCACCTATTCTGCGCTCACTGTAGCAGGACTGGAGGCCAGACTCTCCCTCCAGAGAGAAGGCTGCCGAGCTTCCCTACCCCCACCACCCCCCCCGCATTGCTGCAGCCTGGAGCTTCACCCTCCTCAGACCCTTCCCCCCTGCTCCCCTCCAGGGAAGACATGTCCCCATTATGGCCATGGGCTGCCTCGGCTGAGGGTGGCACTGATGGTCCGGCTTCCTCTTCTTCCTCGCCTTCAGAATCACTCACAGTGGCAGCTTGAGGGCCCGCCTCCTCACCTGGTGAATCAGCATCTGAAAGCAGGGAGGTACAAGAGTTGCTTTAGCGTGAGGACAGGGTGGCAGCGAGGGAGGCATGAGTGCTGCAATGCACTGTATTGGTTCAATAGTGGCAAAGGGTGCTGGTGTGAGGCACAAGTGGAAGGAGAGAGGTCAAAAAGGTGATGACCTTACCATTGCTGTCCAGAACGGGGTCGCCATCTCCAGTGGCGACGGGGCCAATCATCCGGCCTGCCATAATCCACTGGACTCGCTGCTCCAGATCACTGAGGTCTTGAAGGTAAGGCCGGCCTCCCCCGGTCCGTTGCTGCTGCCTCCTATTATGGGCCAGCTTGCCCTGCAAGAGAAAGGACGGGCTCTGAGTACAGTGTGAAGCCCTGATCTTGGCTGCACTGCCTCCCATGGTCGATTAGCCCTTACAGTGTGTAAAGTGCTGAATGTGCATGTGAGTTTCATGAAAGGCCCATAGGTGTTGGATGAGGGCTGGGCATTGGGGCTTTCAGGACCCTTTGGCCATAAAGTGAGGTGGACATGCAGGGATGAAGAAGATACTGAAAAGGGTACTCAGCCTGACGACCCGAGTGAGGTCATTGAACTTCTTCCTGCATTGCACAGGGGTCCTAGGCACCATGCTGCTGGAGGTCACTCTGTGAGCCACCTCCCTCCAAGCTTTGCGATAGTCGTTGGGCAGCGGCCTCCTGCCACTGTCCGGACACAGGATAGATCACCTGCACTCCACTGCGCCAACCAGAACCTCCAGGGCCCCCTCACTGAATCGCTGCGCTCACTCCCTGGCCCTCTCCATGGTCCTAGGCGTTAGAATGTGGCAGCAGGTCTGTCCAGGCCGAGAATCAGGGCTCCGATGCGCAGGGTGTGGCTGCAATCCAAGATCGAACCTCCCCTTTAAGAGCTGACCGGCGCCAGCGTGTCTGCGTGCAATCGCTAACTGGCCGCACCTACGCTGCGCCCGCCCTCGGTGGTAGCGCCTCGCTTCTCCGGCTTAGCGCCTTAGGACAGTCGTGCAGCACCTGTTTTAGCGCCCCAAGCACCTCCTGGGGCGAAGCAGGTCAATTTAGCAGTAGGTGGCGATAATTTGCGCCGGGCGCTAAATTTCATGCCCGCTCGAGTATAACACCCCAAACGTGGCGCTACTGAATTTCTCCCCCAACGTGTCCAATCTCTGTAGACCAGCAATCAGCAAAGCCAATGGAATACTGAACTATATGGCCAAAATGATAGAGTAAAAAATCAGGAGTAAGTTATGCTTAAACTGTACAGTGCTCTGGCCATGCCACACTTTGAATACTGTGTCTAGCCCTGGTCACCGAGATGCAATGGGACACAATCACCAATGCCTGTGTATTTATTTCATACTCTCAGGCATCCTTCTTTCAAATGTCAGGTCCCGAGATTTGGGTCCCTGCGGCTCCTCAGTAGAGGAAAGCCATCTCCCTTACCCTCCGGTCAGCAACAACTGTCTCCTCATCTTCTCTGTTCTCCTTAACTGTGTCCAACTCGATTTCTGGGGTTTTCCTAGATGTCACTCTACTCCTTCATTGCATTCCTGGATTGCTCTCCACTGGCCTCCGAGATCAACCTCTTATACGTCTAGACCTTTTCTCTGCACCTTTATTATCTGCTGGTTTGATCCTTGTGTCTCCTCTACTAGCTGCTGGTCTGGTCGTAATTGCTGCTGGCTTCTGGTTATACCTTGCTCTCCCAACCAGTTTATTTCCACTGTTACCTGCTGCCTAGAACATAAGAAATAGAAGCAGGAATAGGCCATTTGGCCCCTCAAGCCTGCTCCGCCATTCAATAAGATCATGGCTGATCTTGGGTTCAAAGCCACTTCCTTGCCCGCTCCCCGTAACCCTTCACTCCCTTATCTTGCAAAAATTTGTCTATCTCCACCTTAAATGTATTTAATGGCCCAGCCTGCACAGCTCTCTGGGGCAGAGAATTACACAGATTTATGACCCTCTGAGAGAAGAAATTCCTCCTCATCTCAGTTCTAAAAGAACGACCCTTTATTCTAAAACTGTGCCCCCGCGTTCTAGATTTCCCCACAAGGGGCAACATCCTCTCTGCATCTACCTTGTTGTGCCCCCTCAGTATCTTATATGTTTCAATAAGATCACCTCTCATTCTTCTAAATTCCAATGAGTATAGGCCCAGCCTGCTCAACCTTTCCTCATAAGTCAACCCCCTCATCTCAGGAATTAACCTAGTGAATCGTCTCTGAACTTCCTCGAATGTAAGTATATCCTTCCTTAAATAAGGAGACCAAAACTGTACGCAGTACTCAAGGTGTGGTCTCACCAATACCCTGTACAGTTGTAGCAGGACTTCCCTGCTTTTATACTCCAACCCCTTTGAAATAAAGGCCAACATTCCATTTGCCTTTTTGATTACTTGCTGTACCTGCATGCTAACTTTTTGTGTTCCATGCACAAGGTCCCCAAGTCCCTCTGCACTGTCGCATTTTGTAATCTCTCTCCATTTAAATAATCATTTGCTTTTTTATTTTTCCTGCCAAATGTATAACCTCGCACTTTCCCATATTATACTCCATCTGCCAAATGTTTGCCCACTCACTTAGCCTGTCTATATCCCTTTGCAGGTTCTTTGAGTCCTCTGCACAACTTGCTTTCCCACCCATCTTTGTATCATCCGCAAACTTGGCTGCATTATACTCGGTCCCTTCATCCAAGTCATTGATGTAGATTGTAAATAGTTGAGGCCCCAGCACCGATCCCTGTGGCACCCCACTAGTTACCGTTTGCCAACCGGAAAATGACCCATTTATCCCGACTCTCTGCTTTCTGTCAGTTAGCCGATTCTCTATCCATGCTAATATATTACCCCCAATTCCATGAATGGGAAAGCAAGTTGTGCAGAGGACTCAAAGAACCTGCAATTTATGTTAGGCTCTCTAAGATTAGTTTGGTTACCTTCTCCCTTATCAACTGCTACTTTTATTATATAAAAAACAGAAAATGCTAGAAATACTCAGCAGGTCAGGCAGCATCTGTGGAGAGAGAAACAGAGTTAACGTTTTAGGTTGATGACCTTTCATCAGAAATGGAAAAAGTTAGAGATGTAACAGATTTTAAGCAAGTGCAGGGGCAGGGAAAATGGGGAGGAGAGGAAAGAACAAAAGGGAAGGTCTGTGATAGGGTGGAAGGCAGGAGAGATTAAATGACAAAAGGTATGATTGTACAAAGCAAAAGGAGATGGTAATGGGACAAGTAAAGAAACAAAAGATGGGTCTAGAAGAGGTGCAAATGGGAATAGCAGAATCATCAACAGCTGCCATCTGCAAAAATAGGGGCAGAGGTTACAGTCTGAAATTGTTGAACTCGATTTTGAGTCCAGAAGGCTGTAAAGTGCTTCAACGAAAGCTGAGGTGCTGTTCCTCGAGCTTAGGTAGTTGGAATAGTGTAGGAGGCCGAGGACAGAGTGGGAGTGGAGCGGAGAATTAAAGTGACAGGTGACCAAAAGCTCGGGGTCACGCTTGCGGACTTAACGGAGGTGTTCCACAAAGCGGTCACCCAATCTGCATTTGGTCTCCCCAATGTAGAGGAGACCGCATTGTGAGCAGCGAATACAGTACACTTAATTGCAAGAAGTACAAGTAAATCGCTGTTTCACCTGGAAGGAATGTTGGGGGCCCTGGACGGTTTTGTGCTATTTTATTATTTTGCCTAGATCTCTCCCACTGGCCCATGAAGTTTAGAGTTCCCCACTTCTCCTGTGTCCTGTCATGTGTGCATTCGGTTGCTGCTCTGGATACATCCCCCACCTCCCATTCTTTCTTTCAGCCATTCTTGGTATTGTCAAGATCTTTATTTTTCTCTTTAGAATTTAAAAAATGGTAATGGTGCTTCAGGTCTTGCTGCAGAATGCCATTTGTCTTTTACACAGTGATGGAAGTCAAGGTCAGGGTTGGGCCACACCCTTGCCGTTTTGCGATGCACCTTATTTGGAGGCAGCGGAAGGAAAATAATCACAAGCCCCCTCGACAGCTGCTGAAGTCATTCATCTTAGTCTCTCCCGAGCTACTTAACAATTGCTTCCCTACAGAAGAGTAGGAACTCACCGCTCTCCCCAACCCCCTTCCTTGCTGACCGGACACCTGTTCTAAGCCACCTGGAATAAACAGAGAAGCCTTGCAGTCAAACCAGAACTCTCTTCCTATTCCCGCACCTTTATACTTCATATACACACAGTTGTTTTCCCCGTTCCTCCACTACTGCAAGGTACCACAGTGCCACCTTCTTAGCAGTTACTTTCAAAACAGACTGGAGCTTAGGGTGTTGTTGCCACTTCAGCCATGATATAGCAGCATAAACTTATTGATGATGATGGAAGCTTTAACTAAATGTGAAGACCGGCAATATGTAATTCATAGATTCTCGCAAACATACATTAATTTAAGAACTCACCATTCATCATCAGAAGGTGCCCCAGATAAAGATCCAGCCCCATTATCTGCAAAAAAAAATCCTTCTTGCTCTCCCGTGGAGCTTTAACTCTGCCTGCCCCACTAACAGCATTGGTGCCTTTAAAGCCCAGTGAGTCCTTGGATTTTCTGCTGTCTTCATAGCTGCAGCCAATACTGCAGTCCCAAGTGTGTCCGTGTGACACCTCTTATATTTGGCACTACAGCAAGTTTGGTGCAGTGCTCTGGGTCCCAACAGAGCATCTTTCCAGTGTGTTCCACACTAACTGCTACCAGAGAGTGAAAGAACAGCCCTATTCTGTCACAATGGGGGCGATTTTGTGACTGGGGGCGCGTTGGAGGCGGGACTGCTGCCTGTCGGGTCGATGTCCCACCTAAATCAATTTGTGGCCAACCCCCGCTATTTTCCCTTGATTGACCTTATTAAGCCCGCCCAGCGGGCTTAGCAGGCCAATCAAGGAAAAGCCGGTTGCAGAGCACATCAACGTATGACGTTTCACCTGAATTGTCATTGTTTGACAGCTCTGTGAAGCTGTCAAACAGTGACGTTCTCTGCAGTTTGATGAAGTCTTGCATACAAGACCCCATCAAATGTCTTTCTTTTACAGAAATGAGATGTTTGTTGCATCTGAGAATGCAACGGCCATCTCTCATCTGCAACACAGAGGTGCGAGACTCTCCACATACAAACTGACTGAAGCCTGCAGGAAGAAACAAAGGTAAGTACACTTTTAAAAACACTTTGCACTTACCTCAGATACTCACCTCTCCACTCTTGCACCCATCATTTACCTTCACACCACACTTTTGCACCCCCCCCGACCCCCGCAGACCCAGTACTCGCCTCGCTGAGCTGGCGGGTTTTGGAGCCTTCGGGAAGCCCGCACTTGTGAGGGCAAAAGGGGGATAATCCTATTTTCTGCCTGTTAACTACCTGTTAACAGGCAGTTAATAGGCTTTAATCCCTTCCCGCCTCCAAGGAGACGGGACCCGGTGCGGGACGGTTACCCACCTCCTGGGAAGATGGCATGGAGGCTGGTTGGGGGCGGGTTTGGCACTGGCCCCCAAATTCTGCCATTTTCCCATACTCCCCTCCCCAGGGCAAATTCGCCCCCAATGTCATTAAGCAAACCCCAATTAATGCTCAGATATTGTTAACAATTTTTTTTTACTGTGCTTATGATCAGTTAAATTCTATCAATTTATGCTAAATATCGGTTACTTTTACTGTGATCACTGACACTGAGCCTTATCATGATGCTTGCCGTAATAGCCCAGAAATTGCTGGAGCAGTGTATCTTGCAGCGAGTGCCGTGAATTGGATTTTTTAAACTCACCCTTCAGATGTTGTTTTTGAGCCGCCAATTGCTGGAAATGCAAATTGATAACGGCGCGGTGGCATCAACATCGTCTGGGATCTCGTATTCATCGGGTCTAATGGTTTATCTCCTTAACCAATTAAATTTAAGGATAGAGAGAGAAACAGAGTGAACAACATAGAAGGAGATAGGATGAATTTGAGTCAAATAAGATACAGAAAGAGAAATAAAGAGAGGGAAACGAAGAGAATGGATTCAGAGAGAAAAAATAGACAAAAAGGAAAAGTAATAAACAAAAATTTAACTGTTAAATTTTAAAACCTCCAGGAACAATTTACTACCTGCAGGAGTGATACTCCAAACTTTCATTGTTCCCTTTCAGAACCTCCTAGTGTGAGTGGCATGTCAGGACCATAACTCACCTCAATAACCGGGTCCTTATGACATGAACTACCAGCCCTAAATGGCTGCAGTGAGATTAACTTGTATTAACGGGGCAAATTCAGCAATTTCATGACACAAAATTGGGAGGCTCACGACGAGATGGTAATTTTTTCCATTTTAGTGAGGCTAACAATAGCAAATCGTCCAGCAATTTGTGACAAATCGGAACTCATGGTGTATCTATTCTTCGCCACAAGTTGTTGTGCTTTTTACGCACTAATAATGCCGTGGGCCATCAACTTGACGTTATTTTTCCAGCAATTTCTGGGCCAATGTTGCAGATGTAGTTAAATCAAAATTGTTGTTTGTGATACATCTTTGTACCTTGTTCAGTCCTTAAACCTTTGATGAGCACTTCAGCCCATATTAGACCTGTGAGTGGCAGAGCATTAGTCTGGTAAGCATTAACCAAATTAGTTAATGCCAGATAATTCAAATCAAGCTAAATTAGGCATCATATATTAAATCTTAGGAAAAACATAAATCCTACATATTGGTAAAGACCATCTAGCTCATATCTGTTGCACCTTGTGATTGCAATTACATATTTCCTACATACTGTTATTCCAACTGTAATTTTATTATTTTTCCTACATTTGCTTTTCCAGAACAAGACCAGAAAAGTTACTATTATTAATGATTCATGCATATTTTTTTCATAAAAATAGCTCGTTTTCATAGTATGCAGGGTAGTAATAATAAAATACAATAAAACAGATGACAGTTATGGATGACTTTCCCCCACCCTTAGAAATCTATAAACTCATGCATTTGTCTCAACATATATAATATTGTGAAATTATTATGCTACTAAAGGCTACCTGACCGATGAATGCTTCCATGGTGCATAAAATGGGTTGTGTTAAACGTAAACATAACATGGTTCCAGGTACTTACTGAGTCTATATTTTTATATATTTTAGAATTTCCTGCTGTTTGCCACAGATCTCACCTATCATTGAATATCAAAGAATTTGCACACCAACGATACAGTGGTCATACACTGATACATTCAGGAAGAAGTTCATGATACAAATCTTTCTCTATAAATGATGTTTGTCTAAAGCAATTTTTCCTTGCATATCATCATACTTTACATGTAAACATAATGGCCCGGAATTTGTGGTCAGCGGCAAAGCGAAGGCTACTGGCCCCACAGTGCGCTTCGTACAAGGATCTTGCGATCTCTGTGTCGAGAATTTCGGGTTCTCCGACATTCAATTCAAATCAATGAAGTATAGTGGGGATCCCCTAGTGTGAACTGCTGTGATGTCAACAAGCTGTCTAAGCAGCCAATCAAAACAGAATTCTTACAGGCAGCGAACCAGGAAGTGGGTAAGCTCTTAAAATTCTAACTTTTTAAAAATATTAGGGAGAGCAAAACAAAGATTGGGGCTCGCACATGGGGAAAAAATAGACAAACTTTTAAAATATTTTTTTTTTTAAGTTTCTTAAAAATTTTAATTTTTATTAAAATGGATAAATTTCACATTGCACAAAATTAAAATTCGTTTTTCAGGCCCCTAACCATTCTTTAGCAGTCAATATGCTGTTAAAACCCCAGTTACACCTAATCCCTTTGGCTCTTACTTTTAGTGAGGAATTTAACAGCGTACTTACTGCGGAAGAGCCGAAGTTTTCATCAGTTTCCCTAATTTGGGTGATTTCACTGAATACTGGCTCTGTGCTGGGGATGGAGGCACAGCACAGCCTGTGTCGGAGCTGTGAACGACAGACCGCAACTTCAGGATTTCCACAATAGCCTACGCAGGCACCAAATCCCAAAGTTGCGGTCTGTTTCCAAGGTGGAATGACAGCCAACGCTGCCAGTTTGCTGTAATCCTGACCGCAAATTCTGAGCCATTAATGCTTTGTATTATTTTACTACAATTACCAAGGTCAGAAGGCTGATAATAAATGTGTCTGTACGAGAAACAAGAGACTGATCAATGTGTCACTTTTTTAAATTACATAATAAAGGCTACAAGTGTTTGCTTCTGTTTCTTTTATGTATTTGTTTACTTCTATTGCCTCAGTAAATTGAATACAATATCTTGTAATCTCACTCAATCCTGTACCTATGTTTTCCTGCTGGTCTCTGTAGACTATTTGCTCCCCAAATCACAGAGATTCAGTTGTCCTCTCAGTACATCTCTTATTTGCATCTGTCATTCTCCATAGCAGCACTTTATTCCATGTGCTTTGTGACCATTCATTCACATTAAGGGAGTACAAGAAGAGACAATATTTGGCTGAGGTTGATCATCCCAGGATGTGAGGTGAATTATTTATCATGCATTTCATCTTTGGCACAAATATGGGGGGCGGGGGGGGGAGATCATGAAAGTTGCGCAGAGCTCAGCTGGGGTTGCGGAGTGAGAGATCACCGCCCGCCTGGGGTTACCGACCTTTCGCCGGATGAACAGAGCTGCCTGCGAGGAGAGAGAGCCCCGGCCCGGGCTGATGGTGAGTGACGGGCTGAGCGCCCCCGGGACCCCGGCTCTGTTCATCCAGCGAAAGGCGCGTTCCTCCGGCCAGTCAATACCCCACCATCCGGAGCAACCGAACAATGATCAGCAGCGTAATCCTGGACTGATATCCCTTCATTGAACAGAATCACACAGCAGAGATCAGAAGGAGCGACTTAATCTGATTCCCCCCTTTAACCCAGGGTCACTGGGTAATGATCAGGAACCTGGGCCGATTCCCTCACACTAACCCAGAGTCACTGGGTAATGATCAGGAACCTGGGCCGATTCCCCCACACTAACCCAGGGTCACTGGGTAATGATCAGGAACCTGGGCCGATTCCCTCACACTAACCCACGGTCACTGGGTAATGATCAGGAACCTGGGCCGATTCCCCCACACTAACCCAGGGTCACTGGGTAATGATTAGGAACCTGGGCTGATTCCCCCACACTAACCCAGGGTCACTGGGTAATGATCAGGAACCTGGGCCGATTCCCCCACACTAACCCAGGGTCATTGGGTAATGATCAGGAACCTGGGCTGATTCCCCCACACTAACCCAGGGTCACTGGGTAATGATCAGGAACCTGGGCTGATTTCCCCACACTAACCCAGGGTCACTGGGTAATGATCAGGAACCTGGGCTGATTCCCCCACACTAACCCAGGGTCACTGGGTAATGATCTGGAACCTGCGCTGATTTCCCCACACTAACCCACGGTCACTGGGTAATGATCAGGAACCTGGACTGATTCCCCCACACTAACCCAGGGTCACTGGGTAATGATCAGGAACCTGGGCCGATTCCCCCACACTAACCCAGAGTCACTGGGTAATGATCAGGAACCTGGGCTGATTCCCCCACACTAACCCAGGGTCACTGGGTAATGATCAGGAACCTGGGCTGATTCCCCCACACTAACCCAGGGTCACTGGGTAATGATCAGGAACCTGGGCTGATTCCCCCACACTAACCCAGGGTCACTGGGTAATGATCAGGAACCTGGGCTGATTCCCCCACACTAACCCAGAGTCACTGGGTAATGATCAGGAACCTGGGCCGATTCCCCCACACTAACCCAGGGTCATTGGGTAATGATCAGGAACCTGGGCTGATTCCCCCACACTAACCCAGGGTCACTGGGTAATGATCTGGAACCTGCGCTGATTTCCCCACACTAACCCAGGGTCACTGGGTAATGATCAGGAACCTGCGCTGATTTCCCCACACTAACCCAGGGTCACTGGGTAATGATCAGGAACCTGGGCCGATTCCCCCACACTAACCCAGGGTCACTGGGAAATGATCAGGAACCTGGGCCGATTCCCCCACACTAACCCAGGGTCACTGGGTAATGATCTGGAACCCGCGCTGATTTCCCCACACTAACCCAGGGTCACTGGGTAATGATCAGGAACCTGGGCTGATTCCCCCACACTAACCCAGGGTCACTGGGTAATGATCAGGAACCTGGGCCAATTCCCTCACACTAACCCAGGGTCATTGGGTAATGATCAGGAACCTGGGCTGATTCCCCCACACTAACCCAGGGTCACTGGGTAATGATCAGGAACCTGGGCTGATTTCCCCACACTAACCCAGGGTCACTGGGTAATGATCAGGAACCTGGGCTGATTCCCCCACACTAACCCAGAGTCACTGGGTAATGATCAGGAACCTGGGCTGATTCCCCCACACTAACCCACGGTCACTGGGTAATGATCAGGAACCTGGGCCGATTCCCCCACACTAACCCAGGGTCACTGGGTAATGATCAGGAACCTGGGCTGATTCCCCCACACTAACCCAGGGTCACTGGGTAATGATCAGGAACCTGGGCTGATTCCCCCACACTAACCCAGGGTCACTGGGTAATGATCAGGAACCTGGGCTGATTCCCCCACACTAACCCAGGGTCACTGGGTAATGATCAGGAACCTGGGCTGATTCCCCCACACTAACCCACGGTCACTGGGTAATGATCAGGAACCTGGGCTGATTCCCCCGCACTAACCCAGGGTCATTGGGTAATGATCAGGAACCTGGGCTGATTCCCTCACACTAACCCAGGGTCACTGGGTAATGATCAGGAACCTGGGCCGATTCCCCCACACTAACCCAGAGTCACTGGGTAATGATCAGGAACCTGGGCTGATTCCCCCACACTAACCCACGGTCACTGGGTAATGATCAGGAACCTGGGCTGATTCCCCCACACTAACCCAGAGTCACTGGGTAATGATCAGGAACCTGGGCTGATTCCCCCACACTAACCCCGAGTCACTGGGCAATGATCAGGAACCTGGGCTGATTCCCCCGCACTAACCCAGGGTCACTGGGTAATGATCAGGAACCTGGGCCGATTCCCCCACACTAACCCAGAGTCACTGGGTAATGATCAGGAACCTGGGCTGATTCCCCCACACTAACCCAGGGTCACTGGTAATGATCAGGAACCTGGGCCGATTCCCCCACACTAACCCAGGGTCACTGGGTAATGATCAGGAACCTGGGCTGATTCCCCCACACTAACCCAGAGTTACTGGGTAATGATCAGGAACCTGGGCTGATTCCCCCACACTAACCCATGTGATGCGCCTCAATGACTTCAAGACTCAAAGTTAACTGAATAAAACAAGGCTTTTATTAGCAAAGAAAAGATGCCTGTGGCTTCACCTAGCATGCTGTTGTTCTGCTGCAAGACAAGCCTGGGCTTGTCTTAAGTAGGGCCAGGTATGGGCGGAGCCGACACAAAGGGGGCGGTCCACTATACACAATACAAGGTAAAGCACCGGAGCAGGCAATACAATATATGTAGTTAACTACAGAGTCTGATGAATGACATATTTCATCACATTCACCCCTTCTACAGATTTAGTCTGTCCGGGGGTGTGATAGTCTTCTGTGACCGACGTAACGGTTGCGGTGCCGCGGGTGCCGGCTGGGTGTCCCGGGTGGTCTCCTGGGTCTCTGCCGGGGGCACCACCGGGGTTGTTGAAGGAGTAGGTGGTGGGGGTACCGCTGGCTGGTGTTCTTCCGGGTGTGATGAAAGAATAGTGGGTGGAGCGGGTGGGTAATAGTTGTTGTGGTTGTTGTGGTTGTTGTTGTTGTTGTAGTCATTGTCGTTGTTGCTGTTGTTACCGGCTGGGGCGAGGTCTTTTATGGACACAGTGTCCTCCCGTCGGTCGGCTTGCTGGACATACGCATATTGTGGGTTGGCGTGGAGCAGGTGCACTGGCTCCACGAGAGGGTCCATCTTGTGGCCCCTCACAGGCTTCCGCAAAGGTACCGGACCTGGGGTGGAGAGCCATGACGGTATGGATACGCCTGAGGTGGATTTCCGGGGAAACACAAACATTAGCTCATGAGGCGTGGCATTAGTGGCGGTACACAATAGTGACCGTATTGAGTGGAGCACATCTGGGAGGACTTCCTGCCAGCGGGAGATAGGGAGGCCCTTGGTCCTTAGAGTTAGGGTGACTGCCCTCCATACTGTCCCGTTCTCTCGCTCCACCTGACCGTTACCCCGGGGGTTGTAGCTGGTGGTACGGCTCGTGGCAATCCCCTTGGACAGCATGTACTGGCGTAGCTCTTCACTCATGAAGGACGCCCCCCTATCCGTGTGGATATAGCTTGGCATCCCGAACAGGCAGTTGAGGCATTTAATGACCGTGGCACTGGTCATGTCTGGGCAGGGGAAGGTGAATGAGAAACGGGAGTATTCGTCCACAATGTTCAGGAAGTAAACATTGCGGTCGACGGACGGGAGGGGGCCCTTGAAATCTAAGCTAAGCCGCTCGAAGGGCCGTGTAGCTTTGATTAGGTGGGCTCTATCAGGGCGGTAGAACCGAGGCTTGCACTCAGCGCAAGTGTGGCAGTTCCTGGTCAGGGACCGAACTTCCTCAATCGAGTAGGGTAAGTTGCGGGACTTTATGAAGTGGAACAGCCGTGTGACCCCTGGGTGGCAGAGGTCGTTGTGGAGGGTCTGTAACCGATCCCCGGTGGCGTTGGCACACATCCCTCGTGAGAGGGCGTCGGGGGATTCGTTAAGGGCCCCCGGCCGGTATATGATGTCGTACTCGAAGGTGGAGAGCTCGATCCGCCACCTAAGAATCTTATCATTTTTAATCTTCCCCCTCTGTTTATTATTGAACATAAACGCTACCGACCGCTGGTCGGTAAGTAGGGTGAAGCGTTTGCCGACTAGGTAGTGCCGCCAGTGGCGCACTGCCTCCACGATGGCTTGGGCCTCCTTTTCCACGGAGGAGTGTCTGATCTCGGGCCCCTGGAGGGTCCTCGAGAAGAAAGCTACGGGCCGCCCCACCTGGTTGAGGGTGGCCACCAGGGCAAAGTCAGACGCATCACTTTCCACTTGAAAGGGAGTGTTCTCATCCACTGCCTGTAGCGTGGCCCGCTCAATATCCTGCTTAATGCTTTTGAAGGCAGCATGGGCCTCAGCAGAGAGCGGGAAAGAGGATGCTTTCAAGAGGGGGCAGGCTTTATCGGAGTAGTTGGGGACCCATTGGGCATAATACGAGAATAACCCCAGGCACCTTTTCAGGGCTTTGGGAGTGTTGGGCAGGGGCAGCTCCCGTAGGGGGCGCAATCAGTCGGGGTCTGGTCCGATTTCCCCATTCTCCACCACGCTGCCTAGTATGCAGAGGCGCGTGGTGTTGAAAACGCACTTGTCCTCGTTGTAGGTGAGGTTGAGTTTTTGTGCGGTTTTCAGAAACCTCGCGAGGTTTGAGTCGTGGTCCTGTTGGTTGTGGCCGCAGATGGTGACATTGTCGAGATAGGGGAAGGTTGCCTGCAAGTGGTGGTCATCGACCATGCGGTCCATCTTTCTCTGAAAGACCGAGACCCCATTCGTCACCCCAAAGGGGACTCTGAAGAACTGGTAGAGGCGTCCGTTTGCCTCGAAGGCGGTGTACGAGCGGTCCTCTGGTCTGATAGGGAGCTGGTGATACGCTGACTTGAGGTCGATGGTGGAGAACACCCGGTATTGGGCAATTTGGTTCACCATCTCGGATATGCGGGGTAGCGGGTAGGCGTCTAGTTGGGTATAGATGTTGACTGTTTGACTATAGTCAATCACCATCCGCTTCTTCTCGCTACCCCTCACCACCACCACTTGGGCGCGCCACGGGCTGTTGCTGCGTTCAATAATGCGCTCCCTCAGGAGCCTGTCTACCTCGGTCGCGATAAACCGCCTGTCCTCCCAGCTGTACCTCCTGCTTTTGGTCGCTATTGGCCGGCAGTTAGGGGTAAGGTTCGCGAATAGCGAAGGCGGCTTTACCTTCAGGGTAGCCAGACCGCACACTGTGAGGGGCGGCTGGGTCCCACCGAAATTGAGCGTGATGCTTTGGTGGTGGCACTGAAAATCCAGGCCCAAGATCACACTCACACATAAATCCTTCATAATTAACAGTTTAAAATTATTATATACAGTGGCCTAGAAATTGAGTTTTGGCTTAGCCAGGGCTTTAGCGCCGGAAGTTAGTGCCGGCGCTAAGTCCCCCTGCGCGCGCCAAAAATTCAGCAGGGCCGCGCCCAAACGGCTGCCGGCGCTACTGAAGGGTCTTTGCGGCGGTAAATCGGCGCTAACTGCCGTTTCGCACCGCAATTCCGGCGCTGCGGCACCCGATGCGGTGCGGCAGGCTCGGGAAGTGCAGGCCTCCTCCTTCCCTTAAGGAGGAGCTGCCTGCACCCGGCCGCGGCCCGCGAAAATCTTTTAAAAATGAGCACGGCACCTCGGACAAGTGCCGGGCTTGCTTCTGTTCCGGGGGGGGGGGGGGGGGGGGGGAAGTCCGGGGAGGGAGCTGCGGCCAGGCGGCCGGCGGGAAAGCGGCCGGCCGCCGCGGGGCCTTTAATGCGCCGGCGCAAAGACTTGTAAGACTCTGTTGCCAGAGTCTTAGTTGCGGCTGCCACAGGCGAGGCGGCCGCAACTGAATTTCGGCGCTGGGGCCCGTCGGCATGGCAACCGGGACGCTGCGCACACCGATGACGTCATCGGTGCCGGCGCAGCGCTACCGGTCTACCGCGGCGGAAGGGCCCCAGGCAATTTCGGCGCCGGCACCAATTGCAGCGCTAGGCCCTCTAGCGCCGCAAAATCGGCGCTAAGGGCACTCAATTTCTAGGCCAGTGCCTTTAACGGACAATCGTACTGCGCAGTAACCCGCAATAGTCGATATCTGGGTTTTGTCGGCCATAGAGATCCTGCCCTGAGTAGGGACTATAGTTAGAGAGAGTTGTTGTACCAGGTCAGGGTGAATGAAGCTCTCCGTGCTCCCGCTGTCAATTAAACATTTAACCTTGCACCCGTTTACCTCAATGTCCACCATCGATTTGGATAGTGGGTGCGGTCTGGACTGGTCCACTGTGATCGACGCCACTGTAGGGCCCTGATCAGGACAAGATGGTGGGCCACACGAGGCTGGGTAAGATGGCGTCCACGATGTCTGCTCGCGAGATGGCGGACCCCACGAGGTCGGACAAGATGGCTTCCAAGATGGCTGCTCCCACGGCGCGCACGCAGCGGTGGCGGTTTTGCCTGCGGGGTTCCCTCTGCACACCTTCCCAAAGTGCCCCTTCTTACCGCACTTACAGCAGGTGGTGCCTTTCGCCGGGCACAGGTTCCTGGTGTGCTTCGGCTGCCCGCAGAAGTAGCATTTGGGGCCCCAATGCGTCGCGGCGGTCGTAGGGCTTCTGGGGGGAGAGCAGGGCCCCGACGGTGTTGGGCTACCGGGCGGGGAAGCAGAGGCGGCGTGCGCCGCGCGGCCTGACGAGTAGGAGTCAGAGTTCTTCTGAGCCACATCCAGCGATCGCGCTGTGTCCACAGCCTGTGTCAGATCTAGGCCCGTTTTCTCTAGCAGTCTCTGCCGGATGTAATTAGAGCTAAGGCCTGCGATAAAGGCATCCCGAATAAGCTCGTCTGTGTACACCGTGGCTTTCATGTCTTTGCATTTGCAGTCTTTGCCAAGCACTTTTAGGGTGACTAGAAAGTCCTCTAGCGACTCTCCAGGTCGCTGTGTGCAGGTAGCAAGCAGGTGCCTGGCGTACACCTCGTTGGTCGGCCACTGATAGTGGGCCTTTAGAATGTTGCAGGCATCCAAGTAGGTGGCGGCGTCTTGGATGAGTGGAAAAACCCGGTGGCTTACCCGATTCTGCAGGATCCCAAGTTTCACATCTCCGGTGGCTTTAGAGGCTGTGACGGCTTCGGAGTTGGCCATAAAGAATTCCAAGCACTGGAACCAGTGTCCAAACCGTGCCGATGCATCCGAAGCATGCGGGTCCAAATCCAAGCGTTCCGGTTTCAAAAGTTGATCCATCGTTAAAGTTTGCTAATAAAATTGATGCGCCTCAATGACTTCAAGATTCAAAGTTAACTGAATAAAACAAGGCTTTTATTAGCAAAGAAAAGATGCCTGTGGCTTCACCTAGCATGCTGCTGTTCTGCTGCAAGACAAGCCTGGGCTTGTCTTAAGTAGGGCCAGGTATGGGCGGAGCCGACACACAAAGGGGGCGGTCCACTATACACAATACAAGGTAAAGCACCGGAGCAGGCAATGCAATATATGTAGTTAACTACAGAGTCTGATGAATGACATATTTCATCACACCATGGTCACTGGGTAATGATCAGGAACCTGGGCTGATTCCCCCACACTAACCCACGGTCACTGGGTAATGATCGGGAACCTGGGCTGATTCTCCCACACTAACCCAGGGTCACTGGGTAATGATCTGGAACCTGGGCCGATTCCCCCACACTAAACCAGGGTCACTGGGTAATGATCAGGAACCTGGGCTGATTCCCCCACACTAACCCACGGTCACTGGGTAATGATCGGGAACCTGGGCTGATTCTCCCACACTAACCCAGGGTCACTGGGTAATGATCTGGAACCTGGGCCGATTCCCCCACACTAACCCAGGGTCACTGGGTAATGATCAGGAACCTGGGCTGATTCCCTCACACTAACCCACGGTCACTGGGTAATGATCAGGAACCTGGGCTGATTCCCCCACACTAACCCAAGGTCACTGGTAATGATCAGGAACCTGGGCTGATTCCCCCACACTAACCCAGGGTCACTGGGTAATGATCAGGAACCTGGGCCGATTCCCCCACACTAACCCAGGGTCACTGGGTAATGATCAGGAACCTGGGCCGATTCCCCCACACTAACCCAGGGTCACTGGGTAATGATCAGGAACCTGGGCTGATTCCCCCACACTAACCCAGAGTCACTGGGTAATGATCAGGAACCTGGGCCGATTCCCCCACACTAACCCAGGGTCACTGGGTAATGATCAGGAACCTGGGCCGATTCCCCCACACTAACCCAGGGTCACTGGGTAATGATCAGGAACCTGGGCTGATTCCCCCACACTAACCCACGGTCACTGGGTAATGATCAGGAACCTGGGCCGATTCCCCCACACTAACCCAGGGTCACTGGGTAATGATCAGGAACCTGGGCTGATTCCCCCACACTAACCCAGGGTCACTGGGTAATGATCAGGAACCTGGGCCGATTCCCCCACACTAACCCAGGGTCACTGGGTAATGATCAGGAACCTGGGCCGATTCCCCCACACTAACCCAGGGTCACTGGGTAATGATCAGGAACCTGGGCCGATTCCCCCACACTAACCCAGGGTCACTGGGTAATGATCAGGAACCTGGGCTGATTCCCCCACACTAACCCAGGGTCACTGGGTAATGATCAGGAACCTGGGCCGATTCCCCCACACTAACCCAGGGTCACTGGGTAATGATCAGGAACCTGGGCTGATTTCCCCACACTAACCCAGGGTCACTGGGTAATGATCAGGAACCTGGGCTGATTCCCCCACACTAACCCAGAGTCACTGGGTAATGATCAGGAACCTGGGCCGATTCCCTCACACTAACCCAGGGTCACTGGGTAATGATCAGGAACCTGGGCTGATTCCCCCACACTAACCCAGGGTCACTGGGTAATGATCAGGAACCTGGGCCGATTCCCTCACACTAACCCAGGGTCACTGGGTAATGATCAGGAACCTGGGCTGATTCCCCCACACTAACCCAGGGTCACTGGGTAATGATCAGGAACCTGGGCTGATTCCCCCACACTAACCCAGAGTCACTGGGTAATGATCAGGAACCTGGGCCGATTCCCTCACACTAACCCAGGGTCACTGGGTAATGATCAGGAACCTGGGCTGATTCCCCCACACTAACCCAGGGTCACTGGGTAATGATCAGGAACCTGGGCCGATTCCCTCACACTAACCCAGGGTCACTGGGTAATGATCAGGAACCTGGGCTGATTCCCCCACACTAACCCAGGGTCACTGGGTAATGATCAGGAACCTGGGCTGATTCCCCCACACTAACCCAGGGTCACTGGGTAATGATCAGGAACCTGGGCTGATTCCCCCACACTAACCCAGGGTCACTGGGTAATGATCAGGAACCTGGGCTGATTCCCCCACACTAACCCAGGGTCACTGGGTAATGATCAGGAACCTGGGCTGATTCCCCCACACTAACCCAGGGTCACTGGGTAATGATCAGGAACCTGGGCTGATTCCCCCACACTAACCCAGGGTCACTGGGTAATGATCAGGAACCTGGGCCGATTCCCCCACACTAACCCAGGGTCACTGGGTAATGATCATCGTTCAGAGGTGCACGGAGGAAGACCTGAACAGATGTCCTTTGGTGAAGAATAATATCATTCTATTTAACAGCAGCATTATGAAGAGAGTCAGTGAATGTCCTGTATGTAAAGCTAAAGAACAAATGCACTAAAGTGCCCAAATCGGCATTTTTCTCTGTAAGCAATACCACAGACGATCAATTAATATAAAGGGCTGGATTTTGTGAATGGAGGCGAGTTGGAGGCGGGACAGCTGCTTGTCGTGTCAATGTCCCGCCTCCATCCTTGCCTGACCATTCAGAGGGATTTTCTCCTGATTGAGCTTCTTAAGCCCGCCCTGCGGGCTCAGCAAGCCAATTAGGGAAGAAGTCACTGACAGATCACGTCAACGTCAGACGTGCTGTCAAGACTTCTTGAAAGAAGAAATGACAGCGTTTGACAGCTCTGTCAAGCTGTCAAACACTGACATTCTCTTTAGTTTGATGAGTCTTTGTGGTGAGGACTCAACAAACATTGAAAATAAGTAAATTTCAGATGTCTGATGGATCGGAGGGTACATGAGCCATTACCTGAAATTGACAAGGGGGATGTTCGCTCGACTGGTCCAGCGCGGCTGAAGGCTATAGGAGGAAAAAAAGGTAAGTGAACACTTTTTTAAACTAATCACTCACCTTGTATGCTTACCACTCCACATTTGCACCCATCACTCACCTCTACACCTTACTTCCAGGTCCCTCCGACCACCGCAGACCTCCTCCACTTCTCCTCCAACCCGACGGGGTTCTCCAAGGTCGGGAAGCCTTCACCTGCGAAGGTTAAATGGCACTAATCCTTTTTTCTGCCTGTTAACTACCTGTTAACAGGCAGTTAAAAGTATTAAATGCCTTTCCCGCCTCCAGGAGACGGGACCCAAAGCTGCACATCTTCCCCCCTCCTGGCAAGTGGGCATGGAGGCGGGATGGGGGCGGGTTTGCCATCTGCCCCCACTTTCTCCGATTTTACGGGCTGCCCCGCCTCCATGCCCGCCTGCTCGGAGCTTGGAAAATCCAGCCCTTTAAAGTCTCAATTTCTTTTATTTAAAGCAGAGTGGAATCCAGGGAATGGCACAAAATATTAATGTTTCAATATAAAAAGCAGCTAAATAAGGATTTCCACTCACAAACCCAGACCCTGAACCCCGTCCCCTGCAGCACGGCCCTGGACCCCAGGAAGGTTGTGGCCAGTACCTCTGCAATTTCCACCCTTACTTCGCTCAGCACCGAGGATGCATCCCAAATGGACCGGGTGACCTATTCACTTTCAAGTGCTGCCAGCCTTGTTCCCATCTCCAATATTTTGATAACTAATAAACAAAAGTGTTAGAAGAAAATGGAAGCGCGCAGAACCCTTCCGGCCCCTGTGATTTTTCTCCCAGGTGTTGTTCACAGTAGTGTTCTGGTGTTTAATCTTCAATTCCTGGAGACTCCAGGCCAGCCCTATCTCCTGAAAGCATGGACACTTGGTATGCACATATTGGGTTCATTTAAGAGCAAGGAAGAGCAAACACCAAAATAAGAGAAAAGCAAAGAAGTTCATCATAAAAATTGAGTTTGGACTATACTTTGCGGGAACGGAAGGGGTGATTAATTATCGAGGTAAATTTAGTGAGCCCTTTTGGCAGTGCCCTGCCTCACCAACTTTACCCTATATTGCTTCAGAGACTTGAAAATCAAGTTTACGTGTGTTGAAAGCAAATAAATTAAGACTCGGTATATAAAGTAAATTGAACCTAGCGTCTAATCCCCTGACTTTTCCCACTTTTCTTTCCTTCTCTCCAGCAGCCACAGGCTGAATTTGGATGCAGATCAATGGAAACTGGCACAGCTTCAAACCTCTGGTTCCTTGCTGGCCATTCTTCATGTGACAGCCTAGATAACAAGGGCTAGATTTTGTCACTGGGGCGGGCTGGGGTCGTGTCATCCTATCCACCCGATTCCAAATCGATATGGGAGAATGATGCGATTTTCACCTAATTGGGCAATTGAGTTCCAGCGTGTGGGAACCCATGGCCCAATTAGTTTTTTCAGTCTGAAACTCGCCTCCGATGATGTCATCATTGCTGCTGCATTTAAGGTCTGCAAGAAGCCTTGCTTCTTCTGGAGACTGCCAACCTTTTGGCCTTTGCAGTGAGAGGGACCTGGAGGCAAAATGAGCAGCGGGAGACCTAAAGCTGCTCGCAGATTTGATGACGTTGCCCTGCAAGCTTCGGTGGAGGGAGCAAGAGCTAGTAAGGAGGTGCTCTTCCCTTCTTCAGGGAGGAAGAAGCCTCCCCAGCAGACGAAGGCTGTGTGGATCCAGGTGGCCCAGGAGGTCAACTCGTTGTCGCTGATCTGCAGAACCTGGCTTCAGTGCAGGAAGAGGTTTCATGGCCTTCTGCGCACTGGAAAAGTGAGTATGACATTCCCATCACCCTCAATCTGATCCCCATTGCCTCTCCTCACCAGCACTCAGCTTTAGCAACCTCTTCCTCCACATCCCACTTGACACTGACATCCCTGCACCCTTACCCATTCCCTCTCTCTCTATGGTCACATTCACCTAACTATTCGACTATGCAGCCCTCACACTCCCTATCACTGTGATGCTATGAAAACAACTTACAAAACACAGGGAGGGCCCTTGGTCTTGCCACCTCACTCCATCTTTGTCTCCTTCTAAGCATCTATGCTATGGATTCTCTACTCACTCCTTCATTCTCACTCAAACTCCACTTGTCTCCCTCATTGCAGGAAAAGAGAGCTCACAATAAGAGGGAAAGAGCGAGGACAGGAGGAGGGCCACCCTCAGTAGCCCACGTCACCCCTTGGGAGGAGGCGGTCCTAGAGATCGTGGGAGTGGAGGACGATGCGCAAGTGGGGGACGGACAGACGGGTGCATCACAGCAAGCTGGTGACAGAATAGTTTTTATCTCTCTCATTGACATTGCATGAGTCACTGATAATGATTCTGAAGCTCTAACAGATGGACTTATGATCATCTGCAATATGCAATGTGCATGTAACCTTGGCCTCACATCTCTGACTCTATCCTTTACTCCCCCACAGGACCATCGCAAGCACCCATCCCCACTATCCAGGAAGAACAGCCTGAGGCTCCAGACTCCTCAGAGGAATCTGCAACCTCTGAGGGCGCAGCGTCAGCAGAATTCAGCCAACCCAGCGCCAGCACAGACACTCACCTCGGTGGGACCATCGCGAGATAGAGTAGTGTTGTCACCTGGTGTATCACAGCTCACAAGTGAGCATCAGCAGATTGTGGAGACAGGGACAGCAGTGGAGAGTCCTAGTCGGAGGGCGCAGGACTCTCCCAGCTCGGCTCAGCTGCATGTCGACCCTCTGCCTCTGGGTCCATCCAGAAAAACAGCAGTGCTGGAACTCCAGGAACAGGTGCAGGAGTCTCTGGCAGATTTTGTCTCCAGGTTCGCTGCGAGTGTGGAGCGAATGGAGGGGTCCATCGCAAACATGTGCAGAGCCTTTGTGGAGTCATTGGCGCATGAACGCAGCACCACGGAAAGGATGGCAACCTCCGTGGAACGGATGGCTAGACGAGAGGATGGCTACGGCCATGGAGGAGCTAAGTTGCCAGAGTGTAGAAAACATGGTGAGTGTTCAGAATAGACTGACATCTCTGGAGAAGCGATGGTCAGCTATTGGACAGAGAAACCAGACCTTCATGGAAGTCCTTCTGAGTTGGACTGCCAGTGCAGATACGGGTCCCCCATGGCCCCCTGATGTACAGCAAGGTGCTATCAAGCCACTTGCAAGAGTTGAGGTGGACCTGGCCCATGAGAGGGACGTTGGTGGCAGAGAAGAAGGAAGTAAGGGCTCCTCTCCAAGTGCTCACACTTCCATGCCACTGCCAAGTCCTCGGTCAGAGCCCCACCAGAGTCCCCACCCAACTGAGATCGGCATCTCAACCCCAGCACAGCCGCAGGAGCAGCAGACTGTTGCCGAGCCCTCACAGGTTCGCAACCCCAGAGGACGCCCGCCAAAAGGTGTCGAGACACGAGCAGCAAGAAAGTGAGCAAGGAGCCTCCACATCTGCCGCTGCCAAGGGGGAACCACCACGTAGGAGCACGCGTAAGAGAAAGATACTGCACAAATAGTCACAAGGGTAGTCACTTGGGTGAAATGTGATGTTTAATGTTGAAAAGCCATCAGTTGGTTATTGTAAATAAAAATTCTGATGGCAACTTGCAGTTGTGGCGTGTGTCATTTCGCTAATGGGACTTCCACATTGAGGGCTTAGGATTACTTGCAATTGTCAGTATGGTGGTCAGAGTGCTAGGAATCCGCTGGTTCTTGGCCATTGTCGATGCTCTGGTAAGAAGCTGCAAGGCAAAAGTGCTTGATTGGCTAGGCTAAGCAAATCTGGCCAAGATGAGTGCGTTCCTTGCATCCCGGGCAGCAATGTTCTCGTGTACTGCTGCCACTGGTTGATGGGCCTCTGCAAGATGTTCGTTTTCTCTCCTCCTCCTCCTCCTCATCTGAGGAGGATATGTGAGGAGCCACTTGGTCCTCAGGAATCTGCAAGCTGCGACGCTGTGCCATGTTGTGAAGTGCACAGCAAACCACGACGATTCTGGAGACCCTGGCTGCTGAGTACTGCAGGGCTCCACCTGATCTATCCAGGCATCTGAAGCGCATCTTCAGCAAGCCAATGGTTTGCTCGATTATGGATCTGGTGGAAATGTGGCTGTAGTTGTAGCTCTCCTCAGCTTCGTTGGATGGGCTCCTCAACGGCGTAATTAGCCACGTCTTCAGGGGATAGCCCTTGTCTCCAAGTAGCCATCCATTCAGTTGGTCTGGCAGACTGAAGAGCGGAGGCACACTAGGCAGTATGAAGGAGTCATGGCAACTGCCAGGGTACTTGGCACAAACATGCAAAATTTGCTTCTTGTGGTCACACACCAGCTGCACGTTGAGGGAGTGGAAGCCCTTGCGGTTGACAAAAATACCTGGATTGCGATGGGATGCCTTAAGGGCCACGTGTGCAGTCAACAATGCCATGCACCCTTGGAAAGTCTGCCAGATTAGCTAATCCAACCGCATGCGCCGTGACACTTGCTTGATCCTTGGAGAAATGGATGTGATTGTGTGCGATGGCAAAGAGAGCATCGGTTACCTGCGTGATGCAAGTGTGTGCGGCCGCCTGGGAGATGCCGCTGTCTGCTGCTGATCCCTGGAATGAGCCTGAGGCAAAAAAGTTGAGTACGGTGGTGACTTTGACGGCCACTGGTAAGGGGTGTCCACCTGCTCCTCTGGGCTCCAGGTCTTGCTGCACCATTGCGCAGACGTCACCCACTACCTCTCGCAAAAGTCGGAGTCGCTTTTGGCACTGCTGCTCAGTCATGTTGAGGTATCTGATCCTCTGTCTGTAGACCCTGTTTGGGGGGTATCTCCTGTGCCGACGGGCTTCCATGCGCTGGCGCCTTCTGGCCTGTGCAGCTTCAGGTGGGTGAGCAGCAGCTTGGCGCTCCTGTTGTTGCTGCTGCTGTTGGTGCAGCTGTTGTTCATGGTTCTGCTGCTGCCGCGGCTGGTCTTTGTCCGAATCTGATGTCCAGGAGGAAAGGAAATAAATGGTTCCCATGCTTCTGGTATATGCCTCAGTTGAGGAAGCGCTCAGTCAAGGTGGCGAGAGGGGTTTCCCAGGAGGTCACACTGGATATGGGTGTCAGGCTCCAAACTTCCACAGCTATGGTTATGCCTGCTAAACATAGAAACATAGAAGATAGGAGCAGGAGTAGGCCATTCGGCCCTTCGAGCCTGCTCGATTCAATGAGATCATGGCTGATCATCCAAATTCAGTACCCTGTCCCTGCCTTCTCCCCATATCCCTTTAGCCTTAAGAAATATATCCAACTCCTTTTTGAATATATTTAATGAACTAGCCTCCACCGCCCTCTGTGGCAGAAAATTCCACAGGTTCACCACACAACAAAGTCCTGCCACCTGCAAATGATGACTGATCAAATCTCCTATTTAATGGTGGAGCTGCAGCTGATAAGTCAGCAATCCAATTGTGCTACCGCCAGGTTTCACCGTCGTGTTTCAGAGGAGGTGTGCATCACGTGGGGAAAGTGTTAAAATCAGAAAGGCCTCTCAAAATGGGATTATAGAGGCAATTCAGTGGTTGTTAAGGGCCTTAAGGGTCTATCCCGCCTCTTGGAGACGGGACGGAGATGGGATCAGAAACCATGCATTTGGGAAAATTGCTTGGAGGCGGGTCGGGCCTGCCCGCCACTTTTTGCAATTTTAACACCCCACACGCCTCCATTCCCACCTCCTCGGGCCTGGCAAAATCCAGCCCCAAATCTTAGCAGGGTGTTCACCCTGAAGAGCATTACTGATACCGTCCAGAAACATCCAGTTTCCAGCAGAGCCCACTGGATACCAGTTAGGAGCAGGAAGTCACTGAGATCAGCAGTGACTAAGGATTGAATTTGGGATGCTCCTGGTCAGCATAGCTCAGTCTCACACTATTTGCTGCCGGGGGCGGGGGCGGGAGGAAGCTTAGCTTTGAATCTTTCCTTGTATGCAGTTAAACCGTTAAATGTTTGAGAGTAGGCAGTCGCAGTACAGAGGTCACATTATTAGCTTGATTTCCCTCAGCTTTACTGGCCCAAATCGTATAGTGGCAGACGTGGAGGGAAAATGGGACTATTTTGTCAGTTCCCCGCTCCTAAGCATGTGCGTGAAGATTGCCCTCCAATGCCCTAAAGGCACTATATAAACACAAGTTATTGTTGTTGCTCTTCTTCGAACGGCTTAACCACCGATCTTTAAAAGGGCCACTGGAGGTTGCTCAAAAAAACAAGAGGTAACTTTTTCAACAAAAATGTGCTTCCAGGAGCCCAGGATAAAAGCTCTCCCCTCTGACTGTCAGCTGGCACCGTCTGATTCTCAGCCATCACCAACAGCTGGTTTGGTGCGGGCAGTGTCCAAATGAGACCCATCCTGGGCATCCTAGCAACCGGGGTCCTCCGCCTGCCTGTTCTGCACTTAAGCTGTAAAGCGACCTACACCGCACCCCCCCCTCCACACACACAATCCTGCCCTCCTGGCGAGGGTCCGTTTGAGCATTTAAATTCAATATTTGTTTCAACTGTGAATGAAAAGGCCTCAGGTATATTTTCCACGTTGGAGGCACCAGGCATTGAGAGAGGCACAATTGCACCATTGCTCATGATGCTGTATCCAGAAGGAGCAGTTGCAGGGAGCTTGGTCCATTCCATCTCCTCTCCCAGTGCTTGCTGCCAGTTGTAAACCTGTCAATCTAGCCAGTCGAGTCGTCGCTGGAAAATCTCTGTTCCGCTATTGGTCAAGATGTGCGGTAGCTGATGTGTGATGTCTGCAGCTATACGGTGCTTCTCACGGCTGTTGAGGGCCCGTGGCCGGGCTTCGGTAACAACAACTCCAGGAGCAATGTCTACATCAACGCGTGGCCGAGATGATGGCCAACGGCTGTCGGGGGCAAGTCTCCCCAGAGACAAACCCAAATGCCTCTGCACTACGATAGCATGCTTGCAGGGCAACGGATGCTGAATCCAGAAGGTGCAGCTGCAGGTAGCTCGGTCATGATACGTGGCACTCACATGGAAATGTGTGGGGATCCACTCCAGGTGGGAGGCAGCAACAGTGGAACCAGCAAGAGCATCCTCGGTGACACTCTGCCCATGAAATTATCGGCTCTGTGCTTTGATGGCTGGGAGGGTCGCTCATGTGGCAAAAGATGCAGAGTGTGTCATTTTTTTCTTCTTTTTCCTCACTGTTTGTTCTTACTAAATGCTCCCCAGGCCTTTGATCCCTTCGGATGTCCTGGTTGTTTGGCGCATACGAGCACGCAGCTTCATCAGGCTCTGTGCTGTTGCCTCGGGCGTCGGAGTTGGTGAGGAAGCTGGTGGTTGTGTGTAAGCAGCATTGTTTTCTTCCATTGTGGCTCGTGAGGTGTCTGGTTCTCCCACTGTGACCAGCCATTGAGAAGAGGGCTGCTCAGGTGAGGGAGGTGGAGTGCAGGCAGGCGCATGTATGGCCCAAGTGCTCAGGAGACCACGAGGTAGGATCATCGTCAGGCAGGAATGGTGATGTGATGCTGATGTCCTCACCACCCTTGGCGCAGTGTGCAGAATCATCGCTGGAAAATCTCTGTTCCGCTGTTGGTCAAGATGTGCGGTAGCTGATGTGTGATGTCTGCAGCTATACGGTGCTTCTCACGGCTGTTGAGGGCCCGTGGCCGGGCTTCAGTAACAACAGCTCCAGGAACAATGTCGACATCAACGTGTGGCCGAGATGATCGCCAACGGCTGTCGGGGGGCAAGTCTCCCAGGTTGTAGCTCCTCCACCTTCTGCATCTCATCCGGGTTGAGTTGTTGTCTACTGACATAGAAAGGTAAATATTCCAGACTCAGGATGTGGTTGGTATGCACAAGCTGGTGTGAGGTGACACACAGCCTGTTCTTGGTCACATTGAACTTCAAGGCGATGACGGTCTTGCAGCCCATGGCGAGGTATCTGGAAAATAAATTGCAATGAGACATGGAGCTATCAGTTTGGGGAAGTTCTCGTATAGCACAGCCTCCCAGCATGGGGGTGGGACCTCTATCATGGTGGAGCTGAGCCCTCTGGCCCGAGCCTTAACACAGTCCCGGCCAGCCAGTGGATCTGCGCATGCGATTATCCGGCTGGAAATGGCGGTGGGGTGGGAGAACGTGAGCCATCTTCCCACATGGATCACGTTCTTGCTTTCATCCTCCCCTTTTAGACCTGGATCATGTTCACCCCACAGTCACGCCCCCCCCCCCCCCCCCCCCCCGAGCTCCTGACCTTCATCCTCCCGTCCCCGCAAGCTCCTCTCCTAGCTGGCAAACAGGGAGGAGACGAGCCGAAGCGGGTTTCGGGTTGGCCATGGACCCACATGCGTCACACTGGGCAGAGGAGCAAGCCTAGAGGCCAGGTCCGACCCGTGGAGATCGCGTCTTCTACCCAGGGCCCAACGGGTAATATAAACCTCCAGAGATATGGAAGTTACCTTGTAAACTAATTGCGAGCACTTCTGTCTCTAATGTTAAAACACCATGTAAACCATCAAGTCTAGTAATCACTTATTTCTGAAATTGAAATTCATAAGATGAATTGATAAAAATAAAATTGATATGAGTTGCTGTTTCAAGTACTCAAAGGGAAAATCAATCTGAAAAGGGGATAGTCAAATTTTCATTAAAAGAAAATGGACACTGCTATCGTCAGCAAACATCCCCACTTCTGACCTTATGATGGAGGGAAGGTCATTGATGAAGCAGCGGAAAATGGTTGGGCCTAGGACACTGCCCTGAGGAACTCCTGCAGCGATGTCCTGGGGCTGAGATGACTGGCCTCCAAAAACCACAACCATCTTCTTTTGTGCTAGGTATGACTCCAGCCAGTGGAGAGTTTTCCACCTGATCCCCATTGAATGCAATTTTACTGGGGCTCCTTGATGTCAATGGCAGTCACTCCGACCTCACCTCTGGAATTCAGCTGTTTTGTCCATGTTTGGGCCAAGGCTGTAATGAGTCTGGAGCCGAGTGTTTCTGGTGGAACCAAAATTGAAATTTTCCAGTTCAGGGCGAGAAGCAGGAAAAGGCCCCATTGCAGTTGTGTCCTCAGGCCGTCTTGGTGGGGGATGGAGGTGTAGAGGGATTGGACGTCCATGGTTAAAAGGAGACGGTTGGGGCCAAGATGCAGGAAACTGTTAAAGTGGCGCAGGGCGTCGGAAGAGTCGCGGGTATAGGTGGGAAGAGACTGGACAAGGGGAGAAGAAATAAAGCCGAGATAGGAAGAAATCAGTTCTGTGGGGCAAGAACAGGCTGAAACGATGGGTCTACCAGGGCAGTCCTGTTTGTGGATCTTGCGAAGGAGGTAGAAGCGGCCTGTGTGGATTTGGAGGACTATGAGGTTGGCAGCCGTGGAGGGAAGATCACCAGAGGAAATGAAGTCAGTGACAGTCTTGGCAATGATGGCTTGATGGTCAGTAGTGGGGTCATGGTCCAGGGGGAGGTAGGAGGAGATGTCAGAGAGTTGGCGTTCAGCCTCCACAAGATAGATGTTTGTTCGCCACCCTTGTCAGCAAATGGTGAAGTCCTCTACCGCGTCCAGGGTACGGCAGGCCCCAACCAACATATCCAGCGAACCCCGAAACCGCGAATCAGCCCAGCTGTCAATGTTTGAGCATTATCCCTGGTCCTCTGGAGTCCAACTTAGCTAGTAAGGTGGGATTGGGAGCGGTGAGGTATTTTTCTACTGTAATTCCCTCGTGTGTATCGAAGTGTTCCCCATTTTATTAGAGTGTTAAGATTATTGTGTTATATTTTCTCTCTTGAATAAAGATCAAAGTTTCTTGCACCAAAACCAGTTGTCTGCTGCACTTTTGTCACAAACCCTAAATAAGTCCAAGATCTAGAACCAAGGGAGTGGGAGCGATTCGAACCGCTCATAAGTCAGAGGTGAAGCTGACCCCAAACACCACCCCCTACAGTATGTTGGCCTTTATTGCAAGGGGGTTAGAGTACAAGAGTAAAGAAGTCTTACTGCAATTATATAGGGCCCTGGTGAGCCCACACCTGGAGTATTATGTACAGTTTAGGTCTCCTTACCCAAGGAAGGATATACTTGCCATAGATCGTCAACAATGTCCGATCCATTCACCTTGGACGAACTAAACGCAGCCCTGTCAACAACCAAATCTGGAAATGCTGCTGGTCCAGATGGTGATTACCCAGAATTCTTAAAAGCACTGGGACCCAAAGCGAAGAGATGGTTGACCTTCTTCTCTGAGGTGCTGGCAACCGGTAAAATTCCATCTATTTGGAGGAAGACTAAAATAATTGCCCTCCTGAAGCAGGGGAAGAATGCTTGTGAAGCCTTCAGCTACCACCCGATCTCCTTACTCTGCACTTGTTATAAAGTGCTGGAGAGGCTACTACTCCACAGACTAGCCTCCATCATCGAGCCAACCATCCCTAAGGAGCAAGCGGGCTTCCGGAGTGGCCGTAATTGCTACGACCAAGTGGTAGCTTTAACAACGCACATCAAACCTGGCTTCCAGTGCCAGCTCAAGACTGCCGTAGCACTCGTGGACCTGTCAGCGGCGTATGACACAGTATGGAAACATGGACAGCTTTTCAAGCTCTCCACCATTTTACCCTGCAGAACAACGATCCATCTTCTCGACTCCATGCTTAGTAACCAACGCTTCTGTGTGTACTCTGGCACCCAGAAGAGCAGATATAGGACGTTGAACAACGGACTCCCACAGGGTTCTGTCCTGGCACCCATATTATTCAACGTTTACACCAGTCACCTGCCTGAAACAGAGTCCCACAAGTTCATGTATGCTGATGACGTTGCCTTGGCCACGCAAAACATGAATCTGTCCATCACCAAGGAGACCCTGATCAGTGATTTAGAGGATGGAGGCCTACTTCTGTCGATGGTGACTTCAGCCAAACCTGCAAAAGACCATCACCTTGACATTCCAACTCAACACCCATCAAGCAAATCAAGCTTTGAAAGTCTCCTTTTGCAATGCAGAGGTAAACCATGCCAAAAATCCCTCCTATTTAGGAGCCACGCTTGACATAGACAACATCTCTAGAACCTTGGGAAGAAACTAAAGAGTAGGGTCAACTTGATCCAGAAACTCATCGGATCCACATGGGGAGCAGACGCTCAAACCCTCCGTACGGCAGCACTCACCCTGGTGTACTGTACAGTGGAGTACTGCTCTCCAGCATGGCTATCGAGTCCACGTCAAATCCATTGTTGTCCAGCTGAATTCGACTATGAGAATTATCACTGGTACACATTTATTGACACCAACACCTTGGCTGCCCGTGCTTGCAAACATCTCACCGCTACACCTACACCGCGAATATGCAGGCTCCAGAGAATACAACAGCTACACTAGCAAAGACATGCCAATCCAGGTTGACTTGAGTAACCTACCACCAAACCGTCTCAAATCCAGGAAGCCATTTTGTATCATCGCCGAAGCCCTTCAGCAATCTCCCTTCAGCCTTGATGACTGATGCTGAAATGCTTGGAAGAACTGTGACATACGGAATGGATTCCTTAGAGGACCCACAGTGCAACCTGAAGGATCAAACCTTCCTCGCAAACAGTGGACAACCATCAACCGCCTCAGAACCGGTCATGGTAGATGCTGCCACCTTCTCCATTGATGGAAGAGTAAAGCATCCCCATCTTGCGACTGTGGAGTTCCTAATCAGACCTTGGAGCACATCATTGAGAACTGCCCTCAGATGAAATTCGCAGGCAGCCTACAAGATATCTACGCTGTTACACCGGAAGCTTTGGTCTGGATATCTGACTTAGATATTGAAATTTGATTTGCTTTGCTACTACCATACAAAAGAAAAAGAGGGAGTGCAACGAAGGTTCACCAGACTGATTCCTGGGATGGGGGAATTGTCCTAAGAGGAGAGATTGAGTAGACTAGGTCTATATTCTCTAGAGTTTAGAAGAATGAGAGGGGATCTCATTGAAACATACAAAATTCTTACAGGGCTTGACAGAGCAGATGCAGGGAGGATGTTTCCCCTGGCTGGGGAGTCTAGAACCAGGGGTCACAGTCTCAGAATAAGGGGTCGGCCATTTAGGACTGAGATGAGGAGAAATTTCTTCATTCAGAGTGTGGTGAATCTTTGGAATTCTCTACCCCAGAGGGCTGTGGAGGCTCAGTCTTTGAGTATATTTAAGACAGAGATTGATAGATTTTTGGATATTAAGGGAATCAAGGGATATGGGGATAGTGCAAGAAAGTAGAGTTGAGGTAGAAGATCAGTCATGATCTTATTGAATGGCAGAGCAGGCTCAAGGGGCCAAATGGCCTACTCCTGCTCCTATTTCTTATGTTCTTATGTTCTATGGGACATGATCTCAGGATAAGGGGTCGGTCATTTAAGACTGCGATGAGGAAGAATTTCTTGACTCCGAGGCTTGCGAATCTTTGGAATTCTCTACCTCAAAGTACTATGGGTGCTGAATCGTGCTGTGTGACAGTATTACAGGACAGTATCTCAGTGTGAAACAGTATTGCAGGACAGTATCACAATGTGGGACAGTATTACAGGACAGTATCACAGTGTGAAACAGTATTGCAGGACAGTATCACAGTGTGGGACAGTATTACAGGACAGTATCACAGTGTGAAACAGTATTGCAGGACAGTATCTCAGTGTGAAACAGTATTGCAGGACAGTATCTCAGTGTGAAACAGTATTGCAGGACAGTATCTCAGTGTGAAACAGTATTGCAGGACAGTATCACAGTGTGAAACAGTATTGCAGGACAGTATCACAGTGTGGGACAGTATTACAGGACAGTATCACAGTGCTTCTATTCTTCAAAGTGTATTCACTTTGGTAGGTAGAATAGAAAAACAGAATATTTTTTAAATGGTGAGAAACTGAAATGTTGGTGTTCAGAGAGATTTGGGTGTCCTCATGCAAGAAACACAGAAAGCTAGCATGCAGGTTCAGCAAGCAATAAGGAAGGCAAATGGCATGTTGGCCTTTATTGCAAGGGGGTTGGAGTATAAGAGTAAGTAAGGAAGTCTTGCTACAATTGTACAGGGCCTTGGTGAGACCACACCTGGATTATTGTGCACAGTTTTGGTCTCCTTATCTAAGGAAGGATACACCTGCCCTGCAGGTGGTGCAACAAAGGTTCACTAGATTGATTCCTGGGATGAGAGGGCTGTCCTATGATGAGAGATTGTGTAGAATGGGCCTATACTCTCTGGAGTTTAGAAAAATGAGAGGTGATCTCATTGAAACATACAAGATTCTGAAGGGGATTGACAGGGTAAATGCTGATAGGCTGTTTCCCCTGGCTGGAGTGTCTAGAACTAGGGGGCATAGTCTCAGAATAATGGGTAGCCCATTTAAGACCGAGTTGAGGAGGAATTTCTTCACTCAGAGGATTGTGAATCTTTGGAATTCTCTGCCCCAGAGGGCTGTGGGTGCTGAGACTTTGAGTACATTCAAGGCTGAGATAGATAGATTTTTGGACTCATGGGAATCAAGGGATATGAAGATTGAGCGGGAAAGTGGAGTTGAGGTCGATGATCAGCCATGATCTCATTGAATGGTGGAGCAGGCTCGAGGGGCCGTATAGCCTACACCTGCTCCTATTTCTTATGTTCTTATGCTGCCGATCAGCGATCGCTAAAATTATGGAGATGATGCAGATTGTGATGTCAGTGGGTGTGCAATGCTCAGTGGATGCATGATCTGGGAGTTTGTAGTTCGCCTTTCAACTTACCGGCATGCCTTAAGTGCGAAGAGCTGAGCAAGCGTTGACTAGCAGGAAGGAGGCTCTAGCAGCAGTCTTTAAAGGGATCATCAGCAATCACTTGCTCCTGACATGTTTCTGCAGTTTGACTGGCTCTGTGCAACCTTCTGCAGCTTTATAAACTTCTTTCAAGGTTCTAAGGTAACAGGGAGTGGCCACAGAACTCTGCCACCTCCTGCAATCAGACCTGCAGCCTGACAGCAAGGCGAACACAGCTCTGCCAGTGACAGTCAAGGTCACCGTGACCCTCAATTTCTTCGCCAGCGAATCCTTCCAGTCTGCAGCAGGAGACTTAGAATCATAGACTAGTACAGCACAGAAGGAGGCCATTCGGCCCATCGAGTCTGCACAGCTTTTCCGAAGAGCTATCCAGTTAGTCTCATTTCCCCCGCTCTTCCCCCATGCCCCTATAATTTTTTCTCCTTCCAACAATTTGTCCAATTCCCTTTGAAAACCACGATTGAATCCGTTTCCACCGCCCTATCAGGCAATGCATTCCAAATTCTAGCCACTCGTTGCGTAAGAATGTTTTTCCTCATGTCGCCTCTGGTTCTTTTGCCAATCACCTTAAATCAGTGTCCTCTGGTTACAGACTCTTCAGCACATTGGAAACAGTTTCTCTTTAATTACTCGATCTAAACCCTTCATGATTTTAAACACCTCTATCAAATTTTCTCTCAGCCTTCTCTGCTCTAAGGAGAAGTACTCTGGCTTTGTCCCAAAGCCTCAAGTCACTTCTTGCCTTAGATGTAAAGAGGAAGAAGGGAAGTCTTGAGGGTGCTTTCCATAGCTAACATCTCGCAGTTCGCCGTCCATCGCTGCATCCGGGAGGTCACAGAGACTCTGTACAGCAGGCGAAAGGATCACGTTGTCTTCTCTCTGAGCAGAGAGAAGCCGGACGAGCGCACATGAGGACGAGGAGGCGGGAGGGAGGAGGCGAGCATACAGCCAATCCTCCTTCCTGACAGGCTGTCCGTGAACGCCTCATCAGACTCTTGATTCCACTGAATGAAAACCCATTTCTCAACACATCCCCATCATACCATCCCTCTGTCACGGAATATTACAGCCTCCTTCTGGGCACAAAGCTTAAATTGAGAGCCACCACCACAAAAGAATCCAAACATAATATATTAATTAATAAATGGATCCAAAATCAATTGACACAAAATTACACTTATGACATGAACTAATCACCTTCGTGCAATCCCCTAGTGCCTGTTGTTTTGAGTGTCCTTTCCTGATCAAATGCTCCCACAGTGGCTAAAGCATGGCAGGTGGAAGGCTGCTCAGTTTCCGTGGGCGAGACTTCAGATGGCCTTGCAGGACGACCTCGAGCAACTGTGGCCCTAGAAGGCCCGGCTGTAGGCTGCACCACCTCGGCATGGGCGGCAGCAGTCTTGGCTGGCTGGCTGACAGGTACAGGCAAGGGCATAGTGGCAGTGATGGGGCAAGAATGCTGTCATCCACTGACCCACTGCCACTCCCCCGGGCCGGCACCTCAGCATTCCTACCAATCTGTTGGAGCAGAGCTTCCTGGGCTGCTGCGATTCCCTGCAACCCGGACGACGGTGAGCAACCCAGCCACGATGGCAGCAGTCTGAGCTTGGGTGGCAGCAAGCTGAGACTTTATGAGAGCATTCTGCTGCAGCACTAAGACATTGGGTCGCTTCCGCCTGTGCTGCAACGGCAGCCATGACATCGCCTGTCACATGCGCAGTAACAGTTTCTGAGCCGGTGTCTGCGAGTGTTGTCATCTTCTCTCCCCTGCGCTACCTTGGCCTGCAGGAGAAAGAGAAGTGTGTGAGTGAGTGTGGTGCAATGCATTTGGGTGATGTGCCTGCCATAGTTGTGAGGGTGAAGTGAACCCATGATTGTGAGGCGTGAGTGGTGATAGGTTTAGAATGTTGGTAGGTGAGTGCTGGGGGTGTGGTGCATTGAGCAGTGTGAGAGGCTTGTGGTGCAGATGGTGGGACATGGCATTTGCTGAAACCTTCACTTACCTTGACCTGCCATTTGAGGTCATTAAACTTCTTTCGGCACTGGTTCGCCAACCTGAGGACCACAGTGCTGGCCGTCACATAGGCGGCTATCTCCTGCCAGAGCCTTGGAGGGGTGTGTGGCAAAGGTTTCCGGCCAGTGTGCGGGAAGAGGACAGCTCGCCTTGGATGGGATTGAAGGCCGATAAATCCCCAGGGCCTGATAATCTACATCCTAGGGTACTTAAGGAAGTGGCCCTAGAAATAGTAGATGCATTGCTGATCATCTTCCAACATTCGATGGAATCTGGAACAGTACCCATTGACTGGAGGGTAGCTAATGTTACCCCACTATTCAAAAAATGTGGTAGAGAGAAAAAGGGGAATTACAGACCAGTAAGCCTGACATCGGTAGTGGGGAAAATGCTAGAGTCCATTATAAAAGATGTAATAGCAGATCACTTGGAAAACAGTGACAGAATCGGACAAAGTCAACATGGATTTACAAAAGGTAAATTGTGCTTGACTAATCTACTGAAATTTTTTGAGGATGTAACTGGTAAAATAGATAAGGGAGAACCAGTGGATGTTGTGTATTTAGACTTTCAGAAGGCTTTCGATAAGGTTCCGCATAAGAGATTAGCATGTAAAGTTAAGGCACATGGGATTGGGGGCAAGGTATTGACTTGGATAGAGAATTGGTTGGCAGACAGAAAGCAATGAGTTGGAATAAACGGGTCTTTTTCCGAGTGGCAGGCAGTGACTAGTGGGGTACCGCAGGGATCGGTCCTTGGACCCCAGCTATTCACAATATATATTAATGATCTAGACAAGGGAACTAGATGTAATATCTCCAAATTTGCAGATGACACAAAGCTGGGTGGGCGTGTGTGCTGTGAGGAGGATGCCGAGAAACTACAGGATGATTTGGACAGTTTGGGTGATTGGGCAGAAGCATGGCATATGCAATATAACGTGGATATATGTGAGGTTATCCACTTTGGTGGCAAAAACAAGATGGCAGATTATTATCTGAATGGCAATAGATTGGGAGAAGGGGAAGTGCAACGAGACCTGGGTGTCCTTGTGCACCAGTCGCTGAAGGTAAGCATGCAGGTGCAGCAGGCAGTTAAGAAGGCAAATGGTATGTTGGCCTTCGTAGCGAGAGGGTTTGAGTACAGGAACAAGGATGTCTTGCTGCAGTTGTACAGGGCCTTGGTGAGACCACATCTTGAGTATTGTGTGCAGTTTTGGTCGCCTTATCGAAGGAAGGATGTTCTTGCCATGGAAGGAGTTCAGCGAAGATTCACCAGGCTGATACCTGGGATGGCAGGAATGACGTATGAGGAGAGATTGGGCCGATTGGGCTTGTACTCGCTGGAATTTAGAAGAATGAGAGGGGATCTCATTGAAACTTATAAAATTCTGACAAGACTGGACAGACTAGATGCAGGAAGGATGTTCCCGATGGTCGGGGAGTCCAGAACCAGGGTCACAGTCTAAGGATAAGGGGTAGGCCATTTAGGACAGAAATGAGGAGGAATTTCTTCACCCAGAGAGTGGTGAACCTGTGGAATTCTCTACCACAGAAGGCAGTAGAGGCCAATACATTAAATATATTCAAGAAGGAGTTGGATACATTTCTTAAGGCTAAAGGGATCAAGCGGTATGGGGAGAAAGCAGGGACCGGGTACTGAATTTGGATGATCAGCCATGATCGCATTACATAGATACATAGAAGATAGGAGCAGGAGTAGGCCATTCGGCCCTTCGAGCCTGCTCCGCCATTCAATGAGATCATGGCTGATCATCCAAATTCAGTACCCGGTCCCTGCCTTCTCCCCATATCCCTTGATCCCTTTAGCCTTAAGAAATATGTCCAACTCTTTCTTGAATATACTTAATGAACTGGCCTCCACCGCCCTCTGTGGCAGAGAATTCCACAGGTTCACCACTCTCTGGGTGAAGAAATTCCTCCTCATTTCAGTCCTAAATGGCTTACCCCTTATCCTTAGACTATGACCCCTGGTTCTGGACTCCCCGGCCATCAGAAACATCCTTCCTGCATCTAGTCTGTCCAGGCCTGACAGAATTTTATAGGTTTCGATGAGATCCCCTCTCAGTCTTCTAAACTCCAGTGAGTATAAGCCCAATCGACACAATCTCTCCTCATACGTCATTCCTGCCATCCCAGGTATCAGCCTGGTGAATCTTCGCTGCACTCCTTCCATGGCAAGAACGTCCTTCCTCAGGTAAGGCGACCAAAACTGCACACAATACTCAAGGTGTGGTCTCACCAAGGCCCTGTACAACTGCAGCAAGACATACTTGTTCTTGTACTCGAACCCTCTTGCTACGAAGGCCAACATACCATTTGCCTTCTTAACCGCCTGCTGCACCTGCATGCTTACCTTCAGCGACTGGTGTACAAGAACACCCAGGTCTCTTTGCACTTCCCCTTCTCCCAATCTATTACCATTCAAATAATAATCTGCCTTCCTGTTTTTGCCACCAAAGTGGATAACCTCACATTTATCCACATTATAGTGCATTTGCCATGTTTCTGCCCAATCACCCAACCTGTCCAAATCGTGCTGGAGTTTCACGACATCCACCTCACAGCATATCCTCCCCCCCAGCTTTGTGTCGTCTGCAAATTTGGAGATATTACATCTAATTCCCTCGTCCAGATCATTAATATATATTGTGAACAGCTGGGGTTCTAGGACCGATCCTTGCGGTACCCCACTAGTCACTGCCTGCCACTCAGAAAATGACCCGTTTATTCCAACTCTTTGCTGTCTGTCCGCCAACCAGTTCTCTATCCAAGTCAATACCTTGCCCCCAATCCCATGTGCCTTAATTTTGCACGCTAATCTCTTATGCGGGACCTTATCGAAAGCCTTCTGAAAGTCCAAATACACCACATCCACTGGTTCTCCCTTATCTATTTTACCAGTTACATCCTCCAAAAATTCCAGTAGATTAGTCAAGCATGATTTACCTTTTGTAAATCCATGTTGACTTTGTCCGATCCAGTCACTGCTTTCCAAGTGCTCTGCTATTACATCTTTTATAATGGACTCTAGCATTTTCCCCACTACCGATGTCAAGCTTACCGGTCTATAATTCCCCGCCTTTTCTCTACCACCTTTTTTGAATAGTGGGGTAACATTAGCTACCCGCCAATCCGTGGGCACCGTTCCAGAGTCTATCGAGTTCTGGAAGATGACCAGCAATGCATCTACTATTTCTAGGGCCACTTCCTTAAGTACCCTGGGATGTAGATTATCAGGCCCTGGGGATTTATCGGCCTTCAGTCCCATCAATTTTCCTAACACCATTTCCCTACAAATACTGATTTCTTTCAGTTCCACCCTTTCATCAGACCCTATGTTCCCCGGCATCTCTGGGAGGTTATTTGTGTCCTCCTTTGTGAAGACAGAACCAAAATATGTATTTAGTTGGTCTGCCATTTCTTTGTTCCCCATTATAAATTCCCCCGATTCTGACTGCAAGGGACCTACGCTTGACTTCACCAATCTTTTTCTCTTCACATATCTATAAAAGCTTTTACAGTCAGTTTTTATGTTCTCTGCAAGCTTACTCTCATATTCTATTTTCCCTTTCTTAATTAACCCCTTTGTTCTCCTTTGTTGAATCCTAAACTACTCCCAATCCTCAGGATTATTGTTTTTTCTGGCCAATTTATATGTCCTCTCCTTGGACCTTATGCTATCCCTAATTTCCCTTGTTAGCCACTGTTGGGTCACCTTTTTTGTTTTATTTTTATGCCAAACTGGGATGAACAAATTCTGTAGTTCATCCATTCGGTCTTTGAATGTTTGCCATTGCCTATCCACCGTCAACCCTTTGAGTGCCATTCCCCAATCAATCCTACCCAACTCGCTCCTCAGACCATCATAGTTTCCTTTATTTAAATTGAGGACCCTAGTCTCCGAGTCAACTACTTCATTCTCCATCTTAATGAAGAATTCGATCATATTATGATCGCTCCGACCCAAGGGGCCTCTTACAACAAGATTGCTAATTAATCCTTTCTCGTTACATAATACCCAGTCTAAGATGGCCTGATCTCTGGTTGGTTCCTCGACATATTGGTCCAGGAAACCATCCCGTAAACACTCCAGGAATTCCTCCTCCACAGTATTGTTACTCATTTGGTTGGCCCAATCTATATGTAGATTAAAGTCACCCATGATGACTGCTGTGCCCTTATTGCATGCTTCTTTAATTTCTCTTTTAATGCCATCCCCAACCTCCGCCTTACTGTTTGGAGGTCTATAAACCACTCCCACTAACGTTTTTTTCCCCTTAGTATTTCTCAATTCTACCCATACAGATTCCACCTCATCAGAGCTAATATCCTTCATTACAATTGTGTTAATCCCTTCTTTAACCAGTAATGCTACCCCACCTCCCTTTCCTTTTTGCCTATCTTTCCTGAATATCGAATACCCCTGGATGTTGAGTTCCCAGTCCTGGCCTTCCTTGAGCCACGTTTCCGTAATCCCAACCAAATTGTATTTGTTTACTTCTATTTGCGCAGCCAATTCATCCACCTTATTACAAATGCTCCTCGCATTAAGACACAAAGCCTTCCAGCTTGTTTTTTTAACGCTCTTAGACCTATTAGAATTATTATTTACTGTGGCCATGTTTGATTTAAACCGTTGTTTTCTCTGACTGCCACTTTTGTTTTTCTCCTTCCTATCTTTTGCTTTTATCCTTGTTTCCCTTTCCTCTGTCTCTGCATTGAATGGCAGAGCAGGCTCGAGGGGCCGAATGACCTACTCCTGCTCCTATCTTCTATGTTTGTTTCTCCACGGCCACGGCCAGTGCCTCAAGAGCCACGTTGGAGAATCTGCAGGCTCTCTCCCTGTGCTGAGGCTCTGGCATGTGTTGGCACTGCCGTCTTCTTCCAGCTGAAGTTGTGAGTAGATTGACAATGAGTTGCTGTGACATAAATGCACCTCCCCTTGCACATCTCTGGTGTGGGACTTGAACCCACATCCTTGTGACTCAGAGGCGAGAGTGCAACCCACAGATCCTGTGGGAGACAGACCATTATTGGCCAATCATTTTAGAAAGGTTGGCCTCTTCCCTCCACAGCATATTGCTACCGAGCCCTGCCCCACAATTCTTCTCCCCCAGCTCACCTGCCTCAGCCTTTTCACCTCTTGCCACTATCCTCCACCTATCTCCACAAAGTCCTCCTTCTCCTGTCCTCCTCCTCCTCCCTCAGGTGGATTATTGTGCACAAATCTGCTCACCACACTTCAGGAAAATTGAAGCCAGATTTAAGCATAGTCATGGGAAGACACACGTCTTCCTCTCACAAATAACATAAACAATTCTGAAAACAAGTGTAATAAATGGTAGATAATGCTCACATGCTCACATTTAAAGCAATTCATAGCTGCTTTCTTGGTTTAAAGATGTTTTCTCCATTTTGAAGGTTCAGCTTCAAAGGTCTGAGCAGGAAACACACTGTAGCCAAATAAACCTTGTTAGTGGCTTTATTTAATCTGTAACAGGTCACAGCTCTTTACAAAAGCTATATTACTGCATCTGAAAATGCTTTACAAAAAACTTTTTAATTGCATTATTTAAAATTTTATTGTGCAACAATTTCAGATCATAACCTCGGCCCCTATTTCATTTTTTCTTGTAATTTTTCCACTCCTTTCCACCCCCCCTTTCCTTTTGTTTCGCTCTCACACCTGGCAGCTATCCCTTGCCCTGCCAGTACACTTCACACCGAATCTCAGCCTATTACCATCTCGTCTAGCTTCTAACACCTTTTATTGTCTCTTTTTTACTTCTTTTGTTTCTTTTATTCTTTTGTCCGATCGCAGCCCTGCCTCCGATCTATCTTTTCTTTCCAGTTTTGAAGAAGGGTTCGACCCGAAACGTCAACTCAAATTTCTGTCCACGGATGTTGCCTGACCTGCTGAGTTTTTCCAGCATTTTCTGTTGATAAGGACACGATGTTCAATCGTTCCGCCCACCACATGGCAATGGAGGTCTGTGCACATGCACAGTAAGTATCTGAGACTATTCCAATCACTCAGGGGAGCAGGGTGGAGACTACTGACCAATGGGAAACGAGGACTATGGGGCAAACCAACTTGTGGACCCCCGACCCAGCCCACGTGTCCCCAGCAGCCAATCACAGGTGGCGGCGACGTTATTCCTGCTTCAAGTTCGACTAAACAGAACAAACCCGTCCTTCTGTGTAAGTTATTTTTCTAAAAACGCAGCAGGCACATCCAACCACAAACCCTGGCCAGGCAACATTCTTTTTTATACCGTTTTGCTCGATTTTACTGTTCGAGCCAGGGTCAGGATGATGGGCAGGGAAGCGGACCAATCAGCAGGCAGGTGTTTTTCAAACTCACCAATCGGAGGGGAGCTGATGGCTAGCAACATTTTTTTTACCATTTATGTGAGATTTTGCGATTTGTGCATGTGTGAAAATTTTTGGAACTAGTGCAGGCGCGAGCATCTTGCCGATTTTTCCGCATGCATGGTAGTTTTGGTGATTTGGTGCATGCGCAAATGTTTTGCATCGGTCGCACGGGTGATGTAACGAACCGGAAGCGCGCACGTATAGCTTCTGGTTCATTCGTCACAATGTTACGGGGAGGGGACACCGGGGGCAACCCCCGCCCCCAGATATTATTAGGTATGCAAGAACTTTTAAATGAACCAAAGGTTCAGGACCCAGCTCAAGCAGAAGCCTACACAACCTACTGGAAAGCATCAGCTCCTTATTTGTACCCGGAGGGACTGTGCTGTCCATACAGTGGTGGTTTTCAAACTTGGCCATGTGGAGCCTCAGCAGGGGGGAGCAGGGGGCAGGGGAACCAAGTTCCCTCTGATTTCTTTTGGGGTGCACGGCCCCTTTAAATTTCCGCACATCGCAGTTTTTCTATCCGAAAGCCTGCGCAGGACCTCCAGACCGCTGCGCAGCCGCGCAGATTAACCTGGAATCTGGGAGCACACCGGGGATGTTTGCAGATCGACATTCCAGTGTTTCTGTGGACAATGTGAAGACAATTTTCTTTGTGCAGTTTGGTCTGCTACCTTTTTTTTTGCAAGCTTTAAGGGGCCATGGGGATCCAAGGAAGGTAGACTGGAAAATGTATGAGATGGCATTGACCTGAAATGCTGCCAGCTCAGCTACACCTGCAATAAAGCTTCATACAACCTTTCTCGTGTTTCTTTCTGTCGCTTCAGTTGAATCCTTGAGATTCTGTTGAGAAAGCAGCCATTGAATGCCGTTTAGGAAGCCACATTTTTAAAGCATGTTCAGCTGCTGCAGCGGAATAGTCCGCTCACTCCACTGAGCGGGCCACAGTGAATATTCAATCCGCTCTTTGCCCTTTACCCCAGTGTGATTGGAAAGGGCTGTTGTATAAATACAGAATTCTACATGTTGCACTCAGTTTGGTTTGCTTCGCACTGACGTGCTGTTAATTTGTTGGGCTCAAAGGGAGTGAGAGAGTGTGGGGGTCTAATGTCAGACTGGGCGTGTAGCCCGGAGGGCCTGATGTGTGAGCTGGAGTTCCTGCCCAGTAATTTACAGGCCGGTTCACTGTTATTTCTGTAGGTGCTGTGGAGTGCTGCAATTAGATTACATGCTGATTTATTGCTCAATGAGGGCCCAGTAAGGTTTATTAAAGTGAAAAATGACGAGACAGACCAGCAGCTCTGAACCACCAGTGAGGGCTGAGGTGGGGTTTCATAACGAGAATTGGCCCGTTCTGTCCTTGTTGACGTTACTCCCCCTCCCCCGCTCCTTCCCATGTGACGGTACTCCCCCTCCCCCGCTCCTTCCCATGTGACGGTACTCCCCCTCCCCCGCTCCTTCCCATGTGACGGTACTCCCCCCTCCCCCGCTCCTTCCCATGTGACGGTACTCCCCCCTCCCCCGCTCCTTCCCATGTGACGTTACTCCCCCTCCCCCGCTCCTTCCCATGTGACGGTACTCCCCCTCCCCCTCTCCTTCCCATGTGACAGTACTCCCCCCTCCCCCGCTCCTTCCCATGTGACGGTACTCCCCCCTCCCCCGCTCCTTCCCATGTGACGTTACTCCCCCCTCCCCCGCTCCTTCCCATGTGACGTTACTCCCCCTCCCCCGCTCCTTCCCATGTGACGGTACTCCCCCCTCCCCCGCTCCTTCCCATGTGACGTTACTCCCCCTCCCCCGCTCCTTCCCATGTGACGGTACTCCCCCTCCCCCGCTCCTTCCCATGTGACGGTACTCCCCCCTCCCCCGCTCCTTCCCATGTGACGGTACTCCCCCTCCCCCGCTCCTTCCCATGTGACGGTACTCCCCCTCCCCCGCTCCTTCCCATGTGACGGTACTCCCCCCTCCCCCGCTCCTTCCCATGTGACGGTACTCCCCCCTCCCTCGCTCCTTCCCATGTGACGGTACTCCCCCCTCCCCCGCTCCTTCCCATGTGACGGTACTCCCCCCTCCCCCGCTCCTTCCCATGTGACGGTACTCCCCCTCCCCCGCTCCTTCCCATGTGACGGTACTCCCCCCTCCCCCGCTCCTTCCCATGTGACGGTACTCCCCCCTCCCCCGCTCCTTCCCATGTGACGGTACTCCCCCTCCCCCGCTCCTTCCCATGTGACGGTACTCACCCTCCCCCACTCCTTCCCATGTGACGTTACTCCCCCCTCCCCCGCTCCTTCCCATGTGACGGTACACCCCCCTCCCCCGCTCCTTCCCATGTGACGGTACTCCCCCCTCCCCCGCTCCTTCCCATGTGACGGTACTCCCCCCTCCCCCGCTCCTTCCCATGTGACGGTACTCCCCCCTCCCCCGCTCCTTCCCATGTGACGGTACTCCCCCCTCCCCCGCTCCTTCCCATGTGACGGTACTCCCCCTCCCCCGCTCCTTCCCATGTGACGGTACTCACCCTCCCCCACTCCTTCCCATGTGACGGTACTCCCCCTCCCCCGCTCCTTCCCATGTGACGGTACTCACCCTCCCCCACTCCTTCCCATGTGACGGTACTCCCCCCTCCCCCGCTCCTTCCCATGTGACGGTACTCCCCCCTCCCCCGCTCCTTCCCATGTGACGTTACTCCCCCTCCCCCGCTCCTTCCCATGTGACGTTACTCCCCCCTCCCCCGCTCCTTCCCATGTGACGGTACTCCCCCCTCCCCCGCTCCTTCCCATGTGACGGTACTCCCCCTCCCCCGCTCCTTCCCATGTGACGGTACTCCCCCTCCCCCGCTCCTTCCCATGTGACGTTACTCCCCCTCCCCCGCTCCTTCCCATGTGACGGTACTCCCCCCTCCCCCGCTCCTTCCCATGTGACGGTACTCCCCCCTCCCCCGCTCCTTCCCATGTGACGGTACTCCCCCCTCCCCCGCTCCTTCCCATGTGACGGTACTCCCCCTCACCCGCTCCTTCCCATGTGACGTTACTCCCCCTCCCCCGCTCCTTCCCATGTGACGGTACTCCCCCTCACCCGCTCCTTCCCATGTGACGTTACTCCCCCTCCCCCGCTCCTTCCCATGTGACGGTACTCCCCCCTCCCCCGCTCCTTCCCATGTGACGGTACTCCCCCCTCCCCCGCTCCTTCCCATGTGACGGTACTCCCCCTCCCCCGCTCCTTCCTATGTGACGGTACTCCCCCCTCCCCCGCTCCTTCCCATGTGACGTTACTCCCCCTCCCCCGCTCCTTCCCATGTGACGGTACTCCCCCTCCCCCGCTCCTTCCTATGTGACGGTACTCCCCCCTCCCCCGCTCCTTCCCATGTGATGGTACTCCCCCCTCCCCCGCTCCTTCCCATGTGACGGTACACCCCCCTCCCCCGCTCCTTCCTATGTGACGGTACTCCCCCCCTCCCCCGCTCCTTCCCATGTGACGGTACTCCCCCTCCCCCGCTCCTTCCCATGTGACGGTACTCCCCCTCCCCCGCTCCTTCCCATGTGACGTTACTCCCCCTCCCCCGCTCCTTCCCATGTGACGGTACTCCCCCTCCCCCGCTCCTTCCCATGTGACGTTACTCCACCTCCCCCGCTCCTTCCCATGTGACGGTACTCCCCCTCCCCCTCTCCTTCCCATGTGACAGTACTCCCCCCTCCCCCGCTCCTTCCCATGTGACGGTACTCCCCCCTCCCCCGCTCCTTCCCATGTGACGGTACTCCCCCTCCCCCGCTCCTTCCCATGTGACGGTACTCCCCCTCCCCTGCTCCTTCCCATGTGACGGTACTCCCCCCTCCCCCGCTCCTTCCCATGTGACGGTACTCCCCCCTCCCCCGCTCCTTCCCATGTGACGGTACTCCCCCTCCCCCGCTCCTTCCCATGTGACGGTACTCCCCCCTCCCCCGCTCCTTCCCATGTGACGGTACTCCCCCTCCCCCGCTCCTTCCCATGTGACGGTACTCCCCCTCCCCTGCTCCTTCCCATGTGACGGTACTCCCCCCTCCCCCGCTCCTTCCCATGTGACGGTACTCCCCCTCCCCCGCTCCTTCCCATGTGACGTTACTCCCCCCTCCCCCGCTCCTTCCCATGTGACGTTACTCCCCCCTCCGCTGCTCCTTCCCATGTGACGGTACTCCCCCCTCCCCCGCTCCTTCCCATGTGACGGTACTCCCCCCTCCCCCGCTCCTTCCCATGTGACGGTACTCCCCCCTCCCCCGCTCCTTCCCATGTGACGGTACTCCCCCCTCCGCTGCTCCTTCCCATGTGACGGTACTCCCCCCTCCCCCGCTCCTTCCCATGTGACGGTACTCCCCCCTCCCCCGCTCCTTCCCATGTGACGGTACTCCCCCCTCCCCCGCTCCTTCCCATGTGACGTTACTCCCCCTCCCCCGCTCCTTCCCATGTGACGGTACACCCCCCTCCCCCGCTCCTTCCCATGTGACGTTACTCCCCCCTCCCCCACTCTTTGCCATGTGACGGTACTCCCCCTTCCCCGCTCCTTCCCATGTGACGGTACTCCCCCTCCTCCTCCCCCGCTCCTTCCCATGTGACGGTACTCCCCCTCCTCCTCCCCCGCTCCTTCCCATGTGACGGTACTCCCCCCTCCCCCGCTCCTTCCCATGTGACGGTACTCCCCCCTCCTTCCCATGTGACGGTACTCCCCCCTCCCCACTCTTTCCCACGTGACGTTACTCCCCCTCCCCACCCCTTCCCGTGACGTTACTCCCCCCTCCCCACTCCTTGCCATGTGATGTTACTCACCCTTCCCCACTCTTTCCCATGTGATGTTACTCCCCCTCCCCCACTCCTTGCCTTGTGATGTTACTCCCCTTCCCCACTCCTTGTTCATGTGATGTTACTCCCCCTCCCCCACTTTGCAATGTGACATTTCTCCCCCAACCCCGCTCATTGTTCATGTGATGTTACTCCCCCTCCCCACCCCTTCCCGTGACATTACACCCCCCTGCCCGCTCCTTGCCATGTAACTTAACTCCCCCTCCCCGCTCCTTCCTATGTGACGCTACTTCCCCCTCCCTCGCTCATTGTTGATGTGACATTACTCACCCTCCTCTGCTCCTTGTCATGTGAGCTTACTTCCCCTCTCCCACTCCTTTCCATACGTTGTTACTCCCCCTCACCACTCCTTGCCATGTGATGTTACTCCACCTTCCCCCACTCTTTGTCATGTAACGTTACTCCCCACACCCGGGGCCTTGCTCTCCCCACACCCGGGATGATCCTCGCTCGGACAGTGAACAGGGCCTTATTTTGTCCCATTCAGTGGGTTGCAGCGGTGGGCGATGCCTGGCGGCTAAGGCTTTCCAGGTGTTCCTTTCACAGCAAAAACAGAGAATTCCTCGCACCATCGGATCAATCCAAAGCAGTTTCGGTGTCGGAGGGACCCGACCGACATTGGACTTGGCGCAAGACCACACCGTCATTTGCGCAATCAGGTTGCATGGCGTAACCTAGCGAACCGGAAGCTGCTCTTGCGCAGAACCTAACAGAAAATGTGGAAAATACTCAACAGGTTAGGCAGCATCAGTGGAGAGAGAAACAGAGCTAACGTTTCAGGTGGATGACCTTCTCCATAGATAGAAGATTAAAGCATCCCCATCATGCGACTGTGGAGTTATTAATCAGATCCTGGAGCACATCATTGAGCACTGCCCTCAGAGGAAATTCGCAGGTAGCCTCCAAGATAGCCACACTGTTACACTGGAAGCTTTGGCCTGGATATTCGACTTAGATATTGACATTTGATTTGCTTTGCTACTTACCATACGAAAGAAGAGCTTGCGTATTTAAAGTTCTATAAAAAATAAGAAAAAAAGAAGAGCTTGCGTCAGACTCCTTTACTAAGATGGCCCCGGACTGGCGTCACTGCCGCTTTACGCATGCGTGACTCCGCCACTGAAGTCTCGTCCATCGCCAAGTGTCGCGATGACAGTTGCCCCGGGCAGTGGCGCTGTCTGCCGGTCGCCCCCCAGTCACCGTGATGAGGAGGTTCAAGGCCGTGAGCAATCTGTTATCGTGCAGCGTCTCACGGGTTAATGGCCTGCGTGCGCCAGTGCCCGGGGTCAGACGCTGCAGCCCGGGCCCGCCAGCCAGCGCCAACACCCCGACATTAGACGGCAGGAAAGCCGGCGCCAAGCTACCCGCCGGGCCCGGCCTTCGGGAGTTCATCGGTGCGGCGTCCAATGATGGGCCGGCCGGCGGGCTGGACGGGGACGGGGACCGGCCGCCCTACCTGAGCGGGGACACGGCGCCGGGCGGCGGGAGGAGCGGTGGGTGCTCAGCGCGGCCTGCCCCGTTACCCTGGAGACGGGCTCGGCGCCTCCTCAGAAACACCAGTGTGGATCGGCCGGGAATTGCCTTGACATTCATGCCGATTCTACGCTGCTTAAACAAACGCCGGAACGTTAAAAACCCCGCGTAAACAAGCCTGCGAAAAGCCCAAAACTTGCACCGTGTTCTTTTAAAGTCCCTCCTTTATGTATGTAAATTAACGTTTGAGACCATCGTTTATGCACATTGGGCACAGCATGCCTTCTAAAATGCAACTATGGAAGCTTTATCATTTTTAATGTGAGGCATTCTGATGCCATAAATACCTTTACTATAAGACTGTTACTAGGATGCTTGAAGTTAACATGGACCAAGGGGCTGGCACTGCTGGTGGCAGTAACTGCCAGTTGTACTGTTAAGCCCCCTACCTTTCCTCATTCTATGTTACAGTGCTGTCTTATAGTATGGGTGCCCTGTGACCTTCTCACTAACACCTCAAACTGCATCACCTCCACTTGCTAGCCATCAAACAGATGGTTGGAGTGTTGTGCCACTCCATCACTTGGCCACGGACTTGATTTCTTGTCTCCATATTTCTATGACAACCACTGGGTTTTGCCAAATACTGAAATTATAGTTTTTTAAAAATAAAGCAACCTTTAAAATGGCTATGAATATTTTTATTGCCACATACAACTGCTTGCCTTTAACTGGCAACGTCACTTCAAATTTACCCATTTCCTCCCCCACCCAACCTTGTAAATAAGACTTCCTGTGCACAATTTCCCACCCCGTTTTGATGATCTTCCAATGCCAGGTCCAGAATGGGCTGGAGCTTGCTCATAATTTGTAAGTGAAGCTAACCCTGCATACGAATAGTCGCTGCCTGACTTGGGCCCAATTGGAAAATCCACCCCATTGTCTCGCTATATTCATACAGTCAAAGGCTTGTTTCTCAGATCTAAAAATATTGGTTTTAATCTTAATTAAACAATATTATTTGATTTCTAGCTCTTTTTACATTGGGTTTATAAATTTGTGTTATCTTTAGGGGTGCAGGAAAAAGAGCATTGACTGTTTCCAGTGATTTTGGTCAGTGTTTGTTTTTCTAATTTGAAGTTTTGGAACTGTCGAATAAAACCAATCCCACCAACAGAAAATGTTCATGCTTTGTTTACAATGAAAGGTGTCCAAAGGAGAATTGTTAGGGAAGACTATTTTCAGCCATTTTTTAAAATGCTGCATATTGACATTATTTGTGAGAGACCCTGAAATCAATTGCACTCTTGCTGGGAATAAATGAAATTTCACAAATTGACAAGTCTAGAAATGAATTTTAATAAAATTGGGCATGTTATAATACTTCACTTGTCCTCACAGCATGGGAAAATGTAAAATTGATGGGTGCTGAAATTGTGATTATTATTGAGTGCATTTTTGCTGAAATAGTCGACATTTATATACCTGTTTTAAAAAGTAAACACAAAGCTACACAGCAACTTGCATTTATATAGCGAATTGAACGTAGTAAAACAGTCAACCAGGAGAGGAAAAACTCAGCGATTGCAAGAATGTTCCTTTGATGAGTTATGCTACACTTGAGCTGCCGGTACCCCTGGCTTGTCTTGATTCTTATTTCTAGCATTTGATTTGTTTTATTGTTTTGTCATTTTTAGTGTATTTTGAAACCTATGGGTGTCAAATGAATGTTAATGACACAGAAATTGCTTGGGCCATCCTCCAGAAAAATGGTTATATGAAATCCAGCAGCTGCACAGAGGTAAACTATATATTAATATAAAACAATTATTGTTGGCCTATGGCTATTACTTTAGACATTAAACTCCATCATAGGCAGATCCAAAAGAGCTGCTCACTACCTCATATAACAAGTCATTTTTAAAATGAAAGCTTTAAAATTAGCTATATTAAAATAATTCGTTTGTCTTTGGTGAGGTGGGGGAGCTAATACATGAAAAATGACCAGAGTTAACAGTTCATGTCGAGATTCGATGGTGCGTCTCTGTTCGCGGGATTGTCCGATCAGAATCTAATCTCGTCATTTGGGCTGTTACCTTGAGTCTCGAAATATTAAATACTTGCAAAATTGTTGAACTCTCAGGGGGGTGGGGGGGTTGTTTTCAGAACTAATCTATTGAATGTACCGGGCAAGTGTCAAAAGCAATCAAAATGCAGCACAACTGTGTGTCTACTTGCAGTCTTCAATCTAAAGAGTAAAATTGATTAGTAAGCAGTTATCTGCCTAGTGTTGTAGAACTCCTTTGATCTTGTGTGTTGTATTCTGCTTTGGAGACAGAGGAATTATGTAGTAAGTATCAAATTTTCACTGTTTCATCAGTTATTTATATGACTTGGCAATTTTCGCATTGTAGCAGTGGGAGAGGTTATATGGAGTTGTAGTACCCATATGGTATTTAGTCATGACTAGGTTAAAAGTTTTTGAAGTTATTTTCAGGATCAGTTTAAAGTTTTATGGAAATCTAGCATTGTATTGCTGATTATTGTCTGGAATCTCTTGCTTCTATGTAATCTTATTCCTTGCAAATAAACTTGACTCACAGTTTTTCCCCAATTAGTACAGTCTGTACATTGTGGAAAGGGGTGCATGGTGGGCACTGCATAGAGCCTCTGGTGTGAAGTATTGTGATAAAAAGGTGACTATTAATCCTGTGGAATGTTATTCCCACTTACTCCATGCATAAAGTTGCAAATTGCAGATCACAGCAAACGTGTCTGCTTATTGTCATTCACAGTAAACATGAGTAAAGAGAGTTGGGAGAAACTGAATTGTACCACAAAAGTTGTCGGATTTTCACATTATTCATCTGTACAGATGTAATGAGGCTTCATTTCTCCAGTGGTTTGCTTGCCAGCTTTCCTGTGTTCACACTCCATAAGCTAAAACTTGTCCAAAATGCCACTGCACGAAGCAGCCCATTTCCATTGTCCCCAACCCCAGTAAGCTCTATTGGCTTCCTCTGCCCCAGACAATTGATTTTTAAGGTCGTCGTTCTACATAGCTTTGTCTCACCTAACCTTGGTAATCTCCAGCCAGCCATCCATCCATCCAGCATGCATCCTCCACTCCTCCAATATTAACTTTCTGCTTGTTTCCCTCCCCCTTTCTTCCACGATCAGTCGATGCTCCAGATCCTGTGCCTCGGCTCTCTGGAACTCAACATCTCTGCTTTGTCACCTCTTTTCTGCTTTGTAAAGCTACCTAAAATCCTTCTTGAACACCTTTGCCCATCCCTACCCCCACCCCAAACTCTCTTCTCCTTTTCTTCTTTCTGCTTAGTACTGATGGCCAGTAATAGTGTAATTCTGTGTAAATCTTAATATTGTGATTTTTGCAACATAAAATTGTCAGGATTTCTCAGTATTCAGATTCGAAGCACTTTTTGCTTAATAAATATGCATAGTGCCCTCTAACAGTTAAATTACTTTTTTTAAACTAACATTTCAGTTTCCTTTTAGACTTGAGAGAGAAATATATCAGATTAATTTCAGTATTGCAATATGCAACATAATAAATTGTAGAATGACATTTTAAAATACAATAAAGTGATGTTTCTGCCATGAATCATTGCATAACCTTCTAGCAGTTTGGAAGCATTATTTTTGATATGTGACATTCCACCGATCTTTATGAAGAACTAGTTGGAACAGACAAAACCACAAGAGTGTGTTACAAGATAGTAGCACCTCTCTGGTTCAGATGATGTTGTGCTTTGCTTTTTTGGGAGGCCATCTGAATCTTTATCACGTATTACAACAGGACTTCAGTTCAGATGTGTGGCGCAATCACAGGAGGCATTCATTTGCCATGGCACTTGTCAGAAACAAGGGAATAAAGTTTCACCAAGAACAGAATAAAACAACTCACTTCACCTGTATGTGTTTTATACTGTAACAGGCTAGTGTGTGGTGCAGGGCCATGAAACATATCTGGGTTTGAATTATGTTGATAAACTGCTCAATGTGTATGTTCCTGCCTGGCACAATAATCATTCTATTTGTTATCTCATTGTTTCAGGATGTGGCTGCAACACTGGGTTATAACTGAATAAAGTACACTCAGTACATGATTACTTTGGATTTCTATTCATTGTTGATCTAATGAGCTCTTGATAACCAATCTGACTCGTATTTCTTTTGTTGCAGGCAGATGTGATTTTATTAGTAACATGTTCAATCAGGTATTTTTTCTATAATCTTTCTGTTTTCTTGTTTTATACAATAACATTGTTTTAATCTGTATTTCTGCAGTTAGTCTTTGCAGGTATTACATAGGATTATATAGAATATACAGCACAGAAACAGGCCATTCGGCCCAACCAGTCCATGCCGGTGTTTATGCTCCACTCGAGCCTCTTCCCGTCTTTCCTCGCCTCCTCCTGTCTTTCCTTATTTAACTCTATCAGCAAAACCCTCTATTCCCTTCTCCCTCATATGCTTGTCCAGCCTCCCCGTAAGTGCATCTATACTGTTCGCTTCAACCACTCCCTGTGGTAGCGAGTACCACATTCTCAGCACTCTGGATAAAGAAATTTCTCCTTATTTCCCTATTTGATTTCTTGGTGACTATCTTATATCGATGACCTCTAGTTTTGCTCTTCCCCACAAGTGGAAACATTCTCTCTGTCTCTACTTATCAAAATGTTTCTGAATTTTATAGACAAAAGCAAAATACTGCAGATGCTGGAAATCTGAAATAAAAACAAAATGCTGGAAATACTCAGCAGCTTCAGGCAGCATCTGTGGAGAGAGAAACAGAATTAACGTTTCAGGTCGATGAGGGAAAGGGGGGGAGGGAGGGAGGAACAACAGGGAAGGTCAGTGATGGGGTGGAAGGCAGGAGTGATTAAATGACCAAAGGTATGATTGTACAAAGCAAAAGGAGATGGTAATGGGACAGATAAAGGGACAAAAGATGAGTCTAGAAGAGGTGTAAATGGGAATGGCAGAATCAACAACAGCTGCCATCTGAAAAAATAGGGGCGGAGGTTATGGTCTGAAATTGTTGAACTCGATGTTGAGTCCAGAAGGCTGTAAAGTGCCTAATTGAAAGATGAGGTGCTGTTCCTCGAGCTTACGCTGAGCTTCATTGGAACAGTGGAGGAGGCTGAAGACCGAGGTCAGTGTGGGAGTCGGGCAGAGAATTAAAGTGACAGGCAACCGGAAGCTTGGGGGTCATGCTTACGAACTGAACGGAAGTGTTCTGCAAAGTAGTCACCCAATCTGCATTTGGTCTCCCCAGTGTAGAGGAGACCACATCGTGAGCAGTGAATACAGTATACTAAATTGCAAGAAATACAAGTAAATCGCTGTTTAAAATCTGTGATATCTCGAATTTTTTCCAGTCTGACGAAAGGTCATCGACCTGAAACATTAACTCTGTTTCTCTCTCCACATATACTGCCAGACCTGCTGAGTATTTCTAACATTTTCTATAATTTTATAGACCTCGATTAGGTCACCGAGCCTTCTCTTTGTTCATCCTTTCCTAATAGGTATCTATTGCTAACAGTTGTATATCCAACTTAATCTCCTTCAAATGTATTGGAGGGTAAATTTTGCAAGCACATCTGTTCTGGCAGGGTATTGCAGGCTTTGGTTGCAAAATCAAGCGCCCTGCCTCCCGCCACCAATTTTTGGGATGAAAAATAAGGCTGTGCTGCCAGTGCGCACAAGTGCAAGATCTTCCTTAAATTGGCCATCCAGCCGAAAGGAAATCAATGACACCTTTATTAGCTTCTACCTACATGTTGGATGAGGGAGAGAAATCATTTTAAGACAACCAAGGGAATCTGCAACTTTAGTGTAGCACAATGATAAAGATAAGTTGTGAATGTAACGTAAGACTGACTTTTAATTGCAGGGAGAAGGCAGAGCAGACCATCTGGAACAGGTTGAAGCAGCTTGCAGCCCTGAAATCCAAGCGGACAAAGTCTCAAGTTCCACTTAAAATAGGAATTTTAGGTACGTTGGCCTCTCTAATAAGAACATAAGAAATAAGAGCAGGAGCAGGCCATTTGGCCCCTCGAGCCTGCTCCACCATTCAATGAGATCATAGCTGATCATCGACCTCAACTCCACTTTCCCGCCCGATCTCCATATCCCTTGATTCCCCTAGAGTCCAAAAATCTATCTATCTCAGCCTTGAATATACTCAAAGACTCAGCATTCACAGCCCTCTGGGGCAGAGAATTCCAAAGATTCACAACTGAGAGAAGAAATTCCTCCTCATCTCAGTCTTAAATGGCCTACCCCTTATCCTGAGACTGTGCCCCCTAGTTCTAGACACTCCAGCCAGGGGAAACAACCTCTCAGCATCTACCCTGTCAATCCTCTTCAGAATCTTATAAGTTTCAATGAGATCACCTTTCTTCTAAACTCCAGAGAGTATAGGCCCATTCTACACAATCTTTCGTCATAGGACAGCCCTCTCATCCCAGGAATCAATCTAGTGAGCCTTTGTTGCACCGCCTCCAGGGCAAGTATATCCTTCCCTAGATAAGGAGACCAGAACTGTGCACAGTACTCCAGCTGTGATCTTACCAAGGCCCTATACAATTGTAGCAAAACTACCAATGTTCTTGATGCAAACATATGGGTAACCAGGCAGAGAATCCATCTATCTCATCTTGTATCTATGTGAATGTTGGCAAGTCCTTTCAACTAATCCAATCGAATGAGTCATACAGAGATTGTATTTTTAAAAATGGATAGCTGTTCCATGTGATAAAGCCGCTGGCCCCGAAATAAGCTTCACACAAAGATCTCGCCATCTCTCTGTTGAGAACTTCGGGTTTTCCAATGTTCAATTCAAATCAACGGAGTTTAGTGGGAATCCCCTAGTGCGAGCTGCTGTGATGTCAACAAGCTGTCTAAGCAACCAATCAAAACGCAGAATTCTCTCAGACAGCAAACAAGGAAGTGGATAAGCTCTTAAAATTCTAACTTTTTAAAAAAATGTTAGAGAGCAAAACAAGAATTGAGGCTCCTGCATGGGGAAAAGGCAAACCTGAAATAAAGATGAACAAACTTAAAATTTTTTTTACAAGCTTCTTAATTTTACTTTTTATTAAAATTGATAAATTTCACACTACAAAATTTAAATTTGATTTTCAAGCCCATAACCTTTGCTTAGCGGTCAATACGCTGTTAAAACCCCAGTTACACCTAATTCCTTTGTGTCTAACTTTTAGTGGGGAATTTAACAGCGTAATTACTGCGAAAGAGCTGAAGTTTTTGTCAGTTTCGACCTATTGCTGGCTCTTTGGTGTGGGTTGGGTGGGAGCACAGCGCAGCCTGTGTCGGAGCTGTGAATGACAGACCGCAACTTCAGGACTTCCGCAAGTGCCAAATCCCAAAGTTACGGTCAGTTTCAAAGGCGGAATGCTGCCAGTTGGCCATCATCTGGACCGCAAATTCCGGGCCATTACTTCCAGGATGGTGCGTTGTCTACCTGGAGCCAAAGCAGTACATATCAAAAAAGGTTAGAAGGAATATTGAAGGAAACAAGAGTTGACCCAGTGATTCTGGTTCACATAGGGGTAAATTACATCTATAATAAATTTGTTACGTATGTAATGCGTTCCTTATAATTCTGTCATGCCTCTGTATGGCATTTCAATAGGATTTTCCCATTGTCAAGCTACCTGCTACAATCATGCCGACAGCTGCACATTTCTACCACTAGTTGGAGCTTTAGAAGCTCCAAAAGCTGCAGCTCTTCATCATACCTATATGATGTACTATTCAGACAGCAGGGATGGAAAACGGGAGTGGGGAGCAACATTGGTCCAGCAGATGATGACGAACAGTCGCATTAAGACCAGTGGTTGCAGTGGTTATCAGGCTGGTGCTCGCAGCCAGCTTGCCCACAGGGCAATTTCCAGTTTTTCGAAGAGGAGGTGGGTGGAAAATACCAGTCCACAACAGGCTGGCCACTGATGCGGCAGTCAGCTGAAAACAGCCAGGGTGCAAAGGAGTGCATATCAAATTGGGGGGTGAGCTAGTGAGGGGTTATGTTCAAAAATGAATATCCAACTCTCGAGGGAAGATCTGAAAGGCTTGAGGGGCGGAATATCCACTTTCTAGAATTGGGAGGTTTTGCGGAGCGAAGGAGGTGGGTAGTCGAGCCGATGGCCCAAGCAAATAAATTTTGAGGGCAAAAATTTCCTGGAGGGGCAAATGAGAAAGATTAGTATTGTTTGCAGTTAAAAAGTTGGAAATTAAACAAAAAGTAATGTCATTGTAAATCAGAAATTCATCCTGCTGGAGCATCAAGCTCGGGAGGAACTGCTCTGCAGTACCACATAGTGGCCATAATCTGCAACTGCATGCAGACTCAAAGCAGTTTTTAAAAATCATATTCTCACTTAAATAGCAGCATTTGTGTCACAGTAGGGGTTCTCCATTGTGACTGGCAAGTCGTGCTGATAGTTTAGAAGTGATCATATAATGGTATCTAATATAAAAGCAAAAATCATACTTTTGTTACAAAAGAAATCACCATTTTTTTAACTTCAAGATATGAATAGATTATAATGGAAAAGTGTAAAATATCTGCTTACGCTTATGATTTGTAGTAATTGAATCAGAATAGGCCCGCACTACCGAAACATCCAATAGTTTACTAAGCATTTCATTTCCCTGTTTGTTTAAAAACATATCCATTCTGGTGAAAATTATGCAATAATTTAAAAACTTAGAAGTGAGAGGATGCATAATGACATGAATGATTCACTTTTTTAATTCTTTAAGAGCTGAAATTGAGTGGACTAATACTGTTATTGTATATAGGATGCATGGCTGAGAGACTGAAAGAGGAGATCCTGGAAAAAGAGAAGCTTGTTGATGTACTTGCTGGACCCGATTCATACCGTGATCTTCCTAGACTCCTGACGGTGGCTGAAGCAGGACAAAAGGCCGTGAATGTTTTATTGTCACTGGATGAGACCTATGCAGATGTCATGCCAGTTCAAGTCAACTCCGAGACAAAGTCTGCATTTATGTATGTGTAATCTTAATTTAATTTATACTTTGGGATGGGAGTAGTAACATGCCAGTCAAAGTGCATACTGCTTCTGGACCTCAGCCTGTGCTCATTTGCAACCAGCCCATTAAGAGGCTAGCAAGGACATAAGGGGAACTGTAGGGAAAGCACCATACCATCACTTAATCTCTGCTGGAACAAATAAGATCATAAATGTTTGGAATTGCAGATGTGTAACTGACCCTAGTACTTTGTGGCACCAGGCATGATGCATAAATTGCTGTATCACTGGGCTTCCCTCTCACTTTAAATGTGACAATATTTGATTTGTGACGATGTGACATTAGTTTTGTTTTCGGAACCCATTTAATACTTTTCCATTTTCAAAAAATGAGAACAGTAAAAGCTTTAAAAACATACAAGTATTCCTATTGGCTGCAGAAATATGAAATGTAGCATGTTCTTGTTTTGCCGTTGCCATCGATCTTTTTGTTATGTTTTATTTATTTTCCCTTTTGATCTTCATGGAGTGGAGTATTCCTGTTTGGTTGAGATGTGTGGTCAGGCAGTTTGCTTCTAGGCTTATGAGAATTTTGCTCTTTGAGTTGGACAGTAGGGCTTGCAGAAGAACGTCTCTGTGATTTGTGTGTCTCCTTCTCTAATAAGGGCGTGCGCTTGATGCTCCATCATCATGAAGTGGCTGAGATCATAGCCTCCATGCGTTTAATCTCAGTGGTGGTGAGCTCTGTATCACTGCTTTGTGTCAAAGCATAGTGAAGATTAATTTTCAGCACTAGTGTACTTCCTTGTTCTGTTAAATGTAGTTTAAAAATTCAGCAGTACAGTATATATTTATATAGGTGTATGGCTATTGTTACTGCTCTCCGGGGTAAATACTAGGGGAGAACTATCTTGGCATGGGTAAGACTGAACAGACTCTAGCTAAAAGAAAGTGTTTCTCTTGTTCTAGCTCTATCATGCGGGGGTGCAACAACATGTGTAGCTATTGTATTGTTCCTTTCACCCGTGGACGGGAGAGAAGCAGATCCATTGCTTCCATTTTACAAGAAATCAGAATGCTTTCAGATCAGGTAACCCCAGTTGTGAATGCTTAAGACTTTGACCTTAAAACAGAAGGAAAGTGTAGGGAGATAAAAAAAAATATATATATATATATTGCCCATTCGATATTCAAAAAACATAGCTGAGAGAAATTGTTCTTGACTTTTTTTAAGTTACTTTAAAGCGTCTTGCCAGATCAGAGCTGCTCTGAAGTCACTGATTGGAAGGTGTCCCAAGCAATTCCATTGAAATCAGCAGATATGAAGTGTAATATCAGCCTAAAAGTATCTCTGACCGGTAGCATGCTTCCCATGTTCATTGGCTAAGGATCAGCTCCTGGGCCAAATTGTCACAAGTGTTGAAGCAGTTTACCTATCTGACCTTTTGGTTGACAAATAATACACGAGGGAGAATTAAAGAAGGAAAAGTAACTTCTAAAAATCACTTTATATAAATGTGCTAAAAATGTTGTCTTGGATGATGCATGTTATGTGTAATCTGAAAGTTTGCAGTAACATAATCTGACTCTAATTTTTAACTGAGACATGCATAACTTAAACAAATGAATATAGAGTGGAATGATTAGGGGAATAAGAAACAGCTGAGAATTTTTTTTAGTTGTAAAATGGAAACAAAATGACCAATGAAATGCATGACTTTACCAGTGATGCTTAGTTCTTTTAAGCAAATCCATAAATCTAATTGGAGTGGATTTCTCCTGAAAGGGGGGGAAAAAATCAGACAAGTTGACACCCACTGAAGGATTGTAATATTTACAGGCGGGAATCCACTTCATGTTCTAGATTCTGCACGGTGAATTCTCAGTTTGACATCTGCAGAAGCAGCCAGGTATTGTGCTTTTTTCCTATGGCCAAGTGATGCAGTGACTTCATGTGTCCCGATTCTAGGTAACCAATTACAAAATGACCTTGGTGATCCATGGAAGCCGCCCTGCCTATCCTCTTGGAGAGGCAGGTGTGTTGTGTGGGGGTCATCTATAGGGACTTGTAAAAGCTATTCTAAGATAGGGTGAAGATTTATATAAGAAAGGAAGATGGGATTCACAGTAATTAGTATATGCTGAACAGTGTTGTGCCTCTTGATTACAGGGAGTGAAGGAGGTTACGTTACTGGGGCAGAACGTCAACAGTTACTGTGATACCTCCGAGGTTCCGTTTCACATGAAGGAGCCTACACATCTGAGCCGTGGGTTTAATACCATATACAGGAGCAAACTTGGAGGATTGCGTTTTGCTGACTTATTAGATCAGGTCTCGAGGATTGATCCTGAGATGAGAATCCGTTTCACATCTCCTCACCCCAAGGATTTCCCAGATGAGGTATAATAGTTGGGTTTGCCCCGTTCAAGGGAAAGTACAAAAGTTTCTCAAAGTATTGTGGTCCTTTCTGTAGTTCTGCATAAATATATTTTGCAACAGTGTATCAGCAAAGTAACACTTCAGAGATTTGATTTTGAAGCAGTTGTACATACTGGAAGATCTGTGGGAGCAATGTTGCACGAAGCAAATGGGAACAAGCCCAAGAAGAAATTATAATTTTAAAATTCTAAGATTGACGTATACAGTAGGAAACTGCCAGCAGATAAATCCAGAAATATCTACTACTGTACACGGTCCACCCCAACAAAATACTATTGCAGCGTTGGGCAGGCTGTTAGTAAGCTGGTAGAATCTGATCACATTTTCTTTATATTTTAGTTTTGCTAATCTTCGCAACTTGTTTGCTATTATTTCTAGTAATAAATTTCAGTAAATGAAATTTGTGCAATATTATACAAATGTATATTGTATGAATGCACTATTTATATCTAACTGCAGATCTAACAGTTGAAATTTTTTCTTTTTGGTTCAGTATTTATTGGTGAGTGCACTATCTTTTTGATTTAATAAATGGTATTTTTTTTCCTTTTTAATTTCCACCTTCATAGGTTTTACAACTTATCCAGGAGAGAGCCAACATTTGCAAACAGATCCATTTGCCAGCACAGAGTGGGAGCACTGCTATCCTTAAAGCTATGAGACGAGGGTAAACAACTTTCTGCTAATATAAAGTATATTGTTATATAGAATTCATATTATTGACTTGGAGAATACATAGAATATACAGCACAGAAACGGGCCATTCGGTGTTTATACTCCATAGGATTGGTAGCATTGTTACAGGAAACTTTTTTTTATCCGGCACGGCCGGGACCGACGTGCCGGTTCATCAAAAATTCCGGATAACCGAACGCTATAGTAAAAGATAGGGAGAGCTGACAGCTCCGTATAAAGCAACAAACCCTGTTGCTTAGCAACAAGTGTAGAACAATGGCCACAAGTTCCAAGCGTCTCTGTAGCTTAGCAACAGCTGCAGCCACACCCTTGCACAGCAACAGATGGAGGAAGGCAAATACAATATGAAGTAAAACCTACTCCTGAATTTTGCCGGTTAACCAAGATTTCCGGTTATTTAGGTGCCGGTAAATCGAAAGTTTCCTGTACTCTGGGTATGTTTTCATCCATATAAAGTGCCTTTCCTACATAAATGCTAGTTTTGCTGGTGGATTGTGTTCCTTAATTATCTAATTTTCATCACAGGTATACTAGAGAAGCATACTTGGAACTTGTTGAACTCATACGCAGGATCATCCCAGGTAATTTCGCCTTCAGGATTTTCCAATACTACCTTACTACTATACGTTGTATTACTGAATTTAGAAGTTTGAATATTCTATTTTTTTAAATTTCCCTTTGCTGAAAGCGGAGAGATTTAGGTGTGCGTGATGGAAACAAAGTTCTATTGTGCTTCAAAGTGGAAAATTGCTTGAATTTTTATGTGACCGCAGATCTACAGGGTAATGTGTGTTTTTTTTTTAAAAAGGTTAAGATAGAACTTGTCTGATGGTCACAGGCAGGCTCTTATGATCTGTTGGTTAGTTAGGATACCGTAGTTTTGTTTTAAAGGTGGTAGTTGAATTTGTGGTCCCTGGAAAGACCGTTGTTTATTATTTGTAGACTGCAATCAGATGCGATGAATTGTTAAGCTCAGGTGTCAAAAGCAAATGAGGCCCCTGATGGCTAAGGGACCATGGTCACTTTTTATCTAGAATGTCAGAATTGTTAATATCTTAATTGCCTAACCATTGAGAATAACCTCCTTTGTATTTGTTTGATTTTGCTCTCAGGATGTGAGCAATGCTGGCATGGTCACATTTATTGGCTTCAGATCAATGGAGATAGGGGGATTGAGATACGCAATACCCAGCCATCGGAGGAGGAGAAATATATTTGGCGGGGGGGGGGAATTCTGTCATTGAGAAATGCAGTTGGGCGGGGAGGAAGTTTCTGTAAAAGGGGAAATTAAGTGAGATACTGGTATTGTGTGAGTGCCAGCTGTAGCCAGTGGGAGATTGGGGCAGGGTGGAGGAGGGGGGTGCAATTGTCAGCCAATGGGTGGGTTAGAACAGGAAATGCAGCCACTGGGACGGGGAGGGGCAGGGGTTAGAAAATGTATTCGTCACCAAGAAGAGGGGCTGAAATCTTTCTCCGATGCAGACAAATGTGGCTAAATTCTTGTTAAGTTTTGGAGTAGGGGGTTGAGATCCAATAAATTGACTGCGGGAGGCTCTGAGGGTCAAACGCTTCCACAGTGGTGAGGGGGAGCTTGAGGGCTGAGATTTGAATTAGTGGGATGGACAGGATTAGGGCCAAATGCTGGCTGAGTGGTGGTGGGCTGTAAAATAGGTCTGTCGGGGGTGGGTGTTGGGTCGGACCCCATTGAAGCCAGTTGTTCATATAATGTTACACTTTAGCGCCACCTGCAGGTGCAGTACTATTCAAATTCTTTTACATAGGATACACAGCACAGAAACAGGCCATTCGGCCCAACCAGTCCATGCCTGAGTTTATGCTCCACTTGAACCTCCTCCCGTCTTTCCTCATTTAACTCTATCAGCATAACCCTCTATTCCCTTCTCCCCCATATGCTTATCTAACCGCCCCTTAAATGCATCGATACTATTCCATTCAAACAGTCCCAGTGGTAGCGAGTTCCACATTCTCACCACTCTTTGGGTAAAGAAGTTTCTTCTGAATTCACTATTTAATTTCTTGGTGACTATCTTATATTGATGGCCTCTAGTTTTGCTCTTCCCCACAAGTGGAAACACACTCTCTGTATCCACTCTATCAAAACCTTGCATAATTTTAAAGACCTCTATTAGGTCACCCCTCAGCCTTCTCTTTTCAAGAGAAAGGAGACCCAGCCTGTTCATCCTTTCCTGATGGATAGACCCTCGCATTTCTGGTATCATCATTGGAAATCTTCCCTGCACCCTTTCCAGTGCCTCTATATTCTTTTTATAATATGGCGACTAGAATTGTACGCAGTACTCCAAGTGTGGTCTAACCAAGGTTCGATGCAAGTTTAGCATAATTTCCCTACTTTTCATTTCTATCCCTCTAGAAGTAAACCCGAGTGCTTGGCTTGCTTTTTTTATGGCCTTGTTAACCTGTGTCGCTACTTTTAGGGATTTGTGTATTTGTATTCCAAGATCCCTTTGCTCCTCTATCCCATCCAGACACACACCCTCCAAGTAATATGTGACCTCCCTATTCTTCCTACCAAAATGTAATACCTCACATTTATCTATGTTGAAATTTATTTGCCAATCATATGCCCATTCTGCAAGTTTATTGATGTCTTCCTGTAATTTGTTGTAGTCCTCCTCAGTATTGACTATCTCCCCTCCCCCCCCAAATTTGGTGTCATGCAAATTTAGAAATTGTATTTTTGATTCCAAAGTCTAAATCGTTAATATAAATTGTGAACAACAGAGGTTCCAGCACTGATCCTTGTGGAACACTACTACCCACCTTCTGCCACTCTGAATACCTCTAAACACCCCTACTCTCCGCTTACTGTCTTGAAGCCAGCTAGCTATCCATTCTGCTACTTGTCCCCTGACTCCACATTCTCTGACCTTATTCATTAGTCTATTATGTGGTACCTTATCGAAGGCCTTCTGAAAATCCAGAAAAATTACATCTACTGCATTACCCTTGTCTACTCTCTCTGTTACCTTTTCAAAAAATTCAATGAAGTTGGTCAAGCATTGCTGTGCAGACAGTTTAACTCCTTTTTAATAGGATTTCCTCTCACTTTATGTTTAACCATCTTTTTAACCTCCTGTTCTGTAACTCTATTCCCTGGCCATCAATGTCCTCCCTTACTTTATTCTTTCCTATGCTCTCCTTTCCTGTTTTGTTTATATTTAGGCTGGTTTCATTTCTTGTAGATCCCTCCCCTGTCTTACTAATTTAAATTCTGAGGCCGCTCGCTGTTTTTAATTTATAATAGCTGGCTTACTGTATTTACATTTACATTTTTCTGTAAATGTATTTCATGAAAACAGGTGTAAGTTTAAGTAGCGACTTCATTGCTGGATTTTGTGAGGAGACTGAGGATGATCACTTGCAGACCATATCTCTTCTTAGACAGGTCCAATACAACGTGGGATATCTTTTCGCCTACAGCATGAGAAAGGTGAGCTACTCCGAGTATTTGATCTTCATGATATATTTAGAAGAGATGGAGATGGCAGAGCATTGTATTTGTGATCCCATAACCCCATTACTACTGTTCTTTTCATTTGTAAGCTGTTTATTCACCTCTATTTTAACTTGGCCTATTCACAAAAATATATAGGTGACTTTGGGATGCATAATTTAGACCCTTTTATTTGGATCCTTCACTAGCTGTATCCTATTTTAAAACCAGCTTACAAAAACAGACTTCTTCCTAAAATGCCTAAGCTTGCTCGTTCTTTTACCTCATTCCATTCCTCAGCACAACATGCCCCCATAACTTGGCATTTACTGATTAAACTATGTAATTTAGAAAGTCATAGCATGGGAAAATTAAAATGTCATGAGTAGTCACTTTTCTGATTTTACAATTCAGGCTGATTGTAAAGCCAAATTACAGGAAACATTAAATTGCAGTTAATTTTACTCTTCACAACGGTAGATCATTTTCCATTCCTTCATATTGTTGCCTGTCAAATTTGCAACAAAAAGGAAAGGTTATCCTGCGGGAAGTAGCTGATGTGATGTGTCATTCACTGTATTCTTTACCTTCAGTGTCAGCTGTGGCTCAGTGGGTAGCACACTCGCCTCTGAGTCAGAAGGTTGTTGGCTCAAGTCCCACTCCAGGGACTTGAGCGCATCAAGCTTGGCTGACACTCCAGTGCAGTGCTGAGGGAGTGCTGCACTGTCGGAGGTGCTGTCTTTCAGATGAGATGTTAAACCGAGGTCCCGTCTGCTCACTCAGGTGGATGTAAAAGATCCCATGGCACTATTTTGAAGAAGAGCAGGGGACTTATCCCCGGTGTCCTGGCCAGTATTTATCCCTCAATCAACATCACTAAAACAGATTATCTGGTCATTATCATATTGCTGTTTGTGGGACCTTGCTGTGCGCAAATTGATTGCTACGTTTCCCACATTACAACAGTGACTCCACTTCAAAAAGTACTTCATTGGCTGTAAAATGCTTTGAGACGTCCGGTGGTCGTAAAAGGTGCTATATAAATGCAAGTCTTTCTTTTTCATCTTAAACCCCTCAATTTACCGTGGACCCTCTCTGCTGTTAGTGGTTAGCCACAGAAGCCTAAAATAAAGTGCATTGCCTGGTTAAAAAGTCACATTGTAGTATTTGTCTTTTCTAGAAGACACACTCCTATCATAGACTGCAGGACAGCGTTCCTGCAATTGTGAAGCAGCGTCGTTTGGAAGAACTCATCACTGTGTTCCGAGAGGAGGCAGCTAAACTCAACTCTGAACTTATTGGGACTGAGCAAGTTGTGCTAGTGGAAGGGGTAAGTAGAAGGAATCTTAAAGATATTTGAAATGTGAGCCTTATTTCTTGGAATAAATTTAATCAGCAAGAAATATTGAAATAGTAACATGATCCAGATCAGAGCTGAAAGTTTTTTTTACATTTTTTAAAACAAAAGTTCATGTTTATATGCGAATTAACAGCATCATAGAGCTTACAAAAATGACGATCTGTTCTCTGACTTTGAAAATTCCTCACGATCCTTTACATCCCTGTGCACAATATTGGAAAAAATGTCTCAGTTGGGAAAGAAGTGTAGCCAAGCAACAAGTGAACTAACTGGGGATGGGGCAAAAATAACAAGCAAAAATCTGCAGGTCAATCAGATGATTAAGAACTATGGTTAAGGAGCTGAAACAGAAAATGAAAATCTGATTGCAGTGAATATAAAGCACAATGTGAAAGGCTTTTATAAATGCATTTGTAATAACCAGGGGATCATCCTAAGAGTAGGACGTCTAAAGGATCCAAAGGGTGATATGATATCAAATGACCGTGATATGTTAACTTTTCTGAGTTATGCCAAAAACCTAGACCAGGGAAATGTTGGTTATCCAGAAGTCCACCTTTATGCGGTAGAAAGAACACATATTAATTATAATAATTTTCCTATGTGTATTGCTGTCAGAAGATCAGTAAAGAGATCAAGGTCAGTTATAAAGTTTGGCCAGTACTAGTTGATTATGTTGGGTTTTGTCACATGGATAGTTGCAATCCTAATGATGAGTTCTGAAAGGATTCGCAAATTTCATGGCTCCCCCGAAGATTTACTTTTGGCTTATTGAAGAAACCCTGGCTGGACTGAGTTTAAAATCCAGGGCTCCAGGGCTCAACAAGATGGCTGAGGTCAAACTCATGGCCAAGGCCTGTAAGCTTCAGTTTGGGCTGACTGTGAGAAGGAACTTTCCAGAAATTCGAATGCAGGCAGACCTTCTGCATTTATGCATGAGGAGCAAACCCTGTGGCATTCGGGCCTCTGATTAAAACCCATCAAGGTCGTTTGCACAGACAATCAATATGTAATAGCTGCATTCAGATCTTCGTTAGAGGACATCAGCACTGTTGGCAAACGATTCAAACTGGAATGGCCCCATCACCAAACCAGTTGGACAAAGAGGAACACTTATGAGACGTTTAAAACCGATTAACCGGCCATCCAGGTCGATGGGCCCAGATCGGTTTCCTTTGTATAAGCTTCAACACGTCCAGGTCAGACAAAGAAATAAGCTGATCTGGCGGGAGATAAGGGCTACCAGGAGGGGTATAACTAGTCCCTCGGGAAGCCATCTCTCTCTCTCTCCCGCCTCGACTCCGGTGCCCTGCCTTACCATCAAGAGGATCATCGACGAACAGCCCGTCCAGGGAAGCAGGATACCCGCAGTTACATTTAAATCACTGGGGTATCTCTGCTTTGGGGCGGTGAAAACCATAAAGACATCGGCAGGCAACGGGGCACGGAGCAGGCGTTTCAACATCCTAGACTGGTGAGCATCAATTTTCTGGCCCATCACAAGATAACCTAGATAGGTGTAAAGGGTGGGAGTTAAGGGGTTTGCTAAAATTGTCATTTTAGTCATTTTCCCTCGATGTGTCCGTTTCTCCTCCCCCGCTAAGTGTAATTGTGTTGCATCCATAGTGATTTTCTCTGTATAGTAATTGTTTCTCTATTTTAATAAACATTGGTTTTCTTTGCACCGAACCACTGGTCTCGTTTGTTTATACCGCTACTCGTAAATAAGTCCGGCGCTCAGAACTAAAAGGGGGAAGCGATTCGAACCACACAGGGCTGGAGCAGCTCAGACATGACTGACTGGCCAGACACAAACCCCAAACCAAAACCCCCTACAGCTCCTTTTCAATTTCATATCCATAATAAAAATTATGCGTCTAGTGTGCATTTCCTGTCTGTCGCACCGTGTCGTACTCAAACAAAGTAAGAAGAAACCAAGGTAGTCATTTTGAATATACAGAGAAACACTCCAGATGCAAGAAGTATTGAAGCCAGAACACCATATTTGACCTTTTATGAACTCATCCCGTGTTTAACAGCAATTAGACTTTTTTGGCCTTAAAGTGGATACAGCTTCACTTTAGCAGCAGAATAATATTTTCAGCATTAATAATTAATCACATTACATAATGCTCCTTTGCTTATTAAACTGTGTCGTCAGACTTACCATGAACAATATCTAAGCGATACACTAATGTAATACAGAATGTGAAAGCAGTACACTGTTGGCACACTGTCTGCCACGTGTGTGTCTATCCATCTGCAGTGGAAAAAACACCTAATTATTTCCCAGGAACCAATCAAATAATATTTCACAGCCTCTGTATGGAATTCTCTTACAAACTACTTTTCCAAATTCTATCATTTCTGATATGCACCCATCCTGTATTCCCACACTGTAGTCCTCGTTTCCTCTTTTTCTCTCTCATGATCCACCTCCCCTTCCCCCTTTTGGAACAGCATAACAACTAAGTCTGCCACTCCATACTTGCTGCTGTCCCTGCTTCCTCATTCTCTTCCAGTGTACGTGCCTAATCCCCTACTTTCTCTTTCATTTCCATGTCCTCTTTCGAATCTTGGACAGCCTAAAAAAGTAAGACAAAAAGTGAGGTCATGGGTAAAGGGACATATAATAATAAAAAGAGTGATTTATAATTTTCATAGAAAAATGTAAAACACTCAATTTGTTCCCAAAACACTGGCAAAATCTCCAGAATACCATGTAATATGAATGCAGTCTGATGTATTTAGTCACTAAATCAGCACCCCTGATAGTACGTTGTGCATTACGTACCATAATGCCCTTATAAAGCAAGATATCCTCCATCACACTGCACAAATTGCCACAGGAGATCTGCTAGTAATGTAATCAATACAGTTGTGTGCACTTTTTGTTTATCATTTTTTCACTGGTTTAAATTTGATATTCATAAAACAGGAAAAATCAGAACTGAAGAGTAGGGTGCGTATGAATCAAAAGTAAGGAAAGCGACTAGAAAACTACCAGTGAGGAATTACTAAGGATGTGTGAAAACAATCTACCCTAAATTGCCAGTCAGGAGAACCTACTGATAAAAGTAAGAAGCAGAAAACCAATCAAATTAATCCAAAAAATGTGGTTTTAGCCGACATTGCAAATCATCTTCCAGTATAATATTTACAGGTAAAAGTTATGTTTAACATAAACTCACTTTAATTTTTTTGTTTAATTCAGTAACTCTAAATAAAACTGTTATTCTTATTCATGGAGTTGCTCCATGAGGAAACATTTTATCCTGAAGCTCAATTTGGAGCAGTGGTTGGAGTTTTAGTTGGACTTATGCTGTCGCAATCACGTTCAACATATTTTCGGTTGTGCAGTTGTTCTTCCATCTGGTCACTACCTCTGTCCTTTTTCTTTTTTAATGCACTTTATGAGCCTCTGATGCTTTCTCAGCACTTAATATGGTGATGGCCCCTTTTTTCTGCTCCTCCGGTAGCTGTTTTTATCTTTCATGTTATGGCTGCTGCTGTATTCTACTTTCATGTTGTGGTTATGGCTGCCTTTCTTGTCTATCTGGTAGTGATGGCTTTCTGCTTTCTCCCTGCAGCATCTTTTGTTGGCCCTGATGTGGCAACACTAACTTTCTCTGACCTGGTGGTGCTTTCCTCCCTGTCCCCAAATCAGTGGTGCCAACCCTTGTATCCCCTCCCCCTCCCCCTCCCCCAAAGCTGTCAAACCCAGGGCTATCTTCCTCCCCAGGAGCATTTTTCATCTCTTTTCCTCCCCATCCCAGGTTCAGTTTTTTTGCAAACCCCAGGAATAATCACTACCACCACCATTGCTAACAAAAACTATCTTCCCAAGACCACCGCCCCAGTGCAAGACCTCCACCGTTCTCTCAAACTCGAGACACCCTCACCCCATCTATGCTATCAAACCTCAGGAACCATCCAGTATTCCTCCATCTCCCCCGATTGTTCCCTGATCCTAGGACATGCCTGACTGCTCCTTTTTTTAAAAAAGCACTCTGTTTTTCCCAGTACTGACAGATCCACCTGTTGAGTGGTGCCAGACTCTCTCCCCTCTAGTGCACCCAATGCCACTGAGTGCTCCTAACCCGCTGAGGCCCCATTCATCATGAGTACTTACAGATGGCTACCCTTCATTCAGCACTTCCATATCCAATCCTCACCCCACTCCTCTTATGGAACAGCTTCCTGGCTGGGTGCTCCCAGTGTTTAAACCTGTCCTTTTTAGACAGAAAGTGATGCCAAAAGAATTGGTGAGAGGGAAAGAAGCAGAGAAACAGTTACAGGAAGTGATTTTTTTTTGTGTATGACCCAATATCACAGGAAATATGTTGTTATACATTGTATGTTGCATGACATAATGCTCGTGTCGATATAAAATTGCTTATCCCCAACAAAGTATCACAATGCCATTGTGAGATCTGCTAAAATTATTGGTTAAATGTTTTTTAAAGTTGTTGATTTAGTTCTGATTGTACAATGCATGTAAAGATTCTTCACTGGTTAAATGCCATTTAAGATTTTTTGAGCTTTATTTTGCAATAGTTTAAACAGTGCTGTTTTTCAGCAGATGAAGCCTATTTTCCAATAGTATTTGTAGTGTAGAGCACAGTGGTATTTCAGCAAACTGCACCCCCACCCCAGCTGACTGCATGATTTTCCAAGAACTTCCATGGGCTTGCACATCAGTTTGAAGTTGCTGCTATTTGTAGCGAAGCTGCACCAGGACTTTCGGGGTATTACCCTTAATTGGCATTAAGAGAGGTTCTGTCCAAAGGTCTCCTAAGTTGGCAGGAAAGCTGACGTGTTCAAAAATAAAAGGTCACATAAATTTATAGTAAGTTTTTCTATGAAAGGGAAGAAGGAACAAAAAGTACTTTCCCTTAAGCTTTTCTTTCCCTATTAATAACAGATATTTACAGGGTAGACTGTAAAGTACTTTAAGATATTCCTTAATCCTTACAACAGTTGAGTTGATAGTTTTATTTTGAATGTTTGCCCTAAGACTATTCTGATTTTCTTTCTTTTTATCCCAGCAGTTAGTAGTGTGGGATGTTTTCCCAGTACCAGCAGATTGGAAAACTGCTAATGTAACGCCCTTATTTAAAAAGGGAGGCAGACAAAAGGTTGGAAACTATAGACCAGTTAGCCTAACATCTGTGGTTGGTAAAATGTTGGAGTCCATTATTAAGGAAGCAGTAACAGGACATTTGGATAAGCATAATTTAATAGGACAGAGTCAGCATGGTTTTACGAAGGGGAAGTCATGTTTGACAAATTTGCTCGAATTCTTTGAGGACATAACAAACAGGGTGGATAAAGGGGAACCAGTGGATGTGGTGTATTTGGACTTCCAAAAGGCATTTGACAAGGTGCCACACAAAAGATTACTGCACAAGATAAAAAATCACAGAATTGGGGGCAATATACTGGCATGGGTGGAAGATTGGCTATCTAACAGAAAACAGAGTTGGGATAAATGGTTCATTCTCGGGTTGGCAATCAGTAACTAGTGGTGTTCCGCAGGGGTCAGTGCTGGGACCCCAACTCTTTACAATCTATATTAATGATTTGGAGGAAGGGACCGAGTGCAACGTATCCAAGTTTGCCGACGATACAAAGATAGGAGGGAAAGCAGTGAGTGAGGAGGACATAAAAAACCTGCAAAAGGACATAGACAGGCTAAGTGAGTGGGCAAAAATTTGGCAGATGGAATATAATGTTGGAAAGTGTGAGGTTATGCACTTTGGCAGAAAAAATCAAAGAGCAAGTTATTATCTAAATGGAGAGAAACTGCAAAGTGTTACAGTACAAAGGGATCTGGGGGTCCTGGTGCATGAAACACAGAAGGTTAGTATGCAGGTACAGCAGGTGATCAGGAAGGCCAATGGAATCTTGGCTTTTATTGCAAGGGGGATGGAGTATAAAAGCAGGGAAGTCTTGCTGCAGTTATACAGGGTACTGGTGAGGCCACACCTGGAATACTGCGTACAGTTTTGGTTTCCATATTTAAGAAAAGATATACTTGCTCTCGAGGCAGTTCAGAGAAGGTTCACTCGGTTGGTTCCGGAGATGAGGGGGTTGACTTATGAGGAAAGGTTGAGTAGGTTGGGCCGCTACTCATTGGAATTCAGAAGAATGAGAGGCGATCTTATCGAAACATATAAGATTGTGAGGGGGCTTGATCGGGTGGATGCGGTGAGGATGTTTCCACTGATGGGTGAGACTAGAACTAGGGGGCATAATCTTAGAATAAGGGGCTGCCCTTTCAAAACTGAGATGAGAAACTTCTTCACTCAGAGGGTAGTAAATCTATGGAATTTGCTACCTCAGAGTTGTGGAAGCTGCGACATTAAATAAATTTAAAACGGAGATAGACAGTTTCCTAGCTGATAAGGGAATTAGGGGTTATGGGGAGAGGGCAGGGAAGTGGACGTGAGTCTAGATTCGGATCAGCCATAATCTTATTGAATGGTGGAGCAGGCCCGAGGGGCCGTATGGCCTACTCCTGCTCCTACTACTTATGTTCTTATACCTCCTTTTGATAGAATATGCAATAAGAGAATGGGGACTAGGTCAATTTGATGTAAAAAATGTAAAACTTAGCTATTGAAAATTGAACCTATAATGTATGACTGCCATTTTATGCCTGTAACCAATGTTCCCTCCAAGCTGCGCGCGAGCTCGGCCGCACGGCAATCGGGACGGTGCCGCGCAGGCTGCTCACAAGCTGTTCCCTCTAAGCTACCGCGCGTGCGTGCTTGCGCAGCAAATTTAAAGGTTCCACATTTAAAAAAATTTAGAGACAACATTGCCTGTAACTGTCCTTAGATTTTGTGTCATAGTTTTAAAACCAATTATACAGAAACCCATTACTAATTGTTTAATTTTGTTACACGTTCCCAGGCTAGTAAGCGGTCTAAGGTGGAAATGTGCGGAAGAAGTGATGGTAACATTAAAGTAATATTTCCCGGTGTGGAGATACCATGTGACTGGTCATCTGGAATGCTTGCTCCTATCAGACCCGGAGACTATATATCAGTGCAAGTAAGTGAATAACTGAGGCTTTGCAGGAATGCTCCTGATGTGTAATGCATGTTTGTGAAATTAAGTCACACTTTTGTAGAATTCTAAATATGCAGTGCAAGCAAAACAGATGTAATACATAATGGGGAGCGGGCTGGGAAGTGGCTTTGAGCCCAAGATCAGCCATGATCTTATTGAATGGCGGAGCAGGCTCGAGGGGCTGAGTGGCCTATTCCTGCTCCTATTTCTTATGTTCTCATGTAATGGTTTTTATGAGTCTGAATTTTTTTTAAGTCCTAAAGGGAAGCAGCTTGTGTACGTCTCTATTGCGCACTGTATTCTATTAATACTGCAGGCATACTGTTGGCCAACTCTCTTGAGGCTTGCTAAGAAACCTTTTAAATAATGACCATGTTATAAAGAGAATCTTTACTTTGTTAATGGAGACCTAAATATCTTATTTTAGTGAATGTGACATAACCTACCTGTGTATTACATCGAGGAGGCTGCAGCAACAGTTTATGCAGCTAATACTGCATTTACCAGTGTAGTACTGATAACATTACTGCAGCAGTGTGCGAGGACAGTTACTGTTGCCCTATTTATTTTGTCGTGGAGTGGTGATACAAGTTTTGAAATGCTGCCACAGAGCACTGCTATTGGCCACTAACTGATTCACATCTCCACTTTTCAATTCCGAAGAGCTGACAAGACAGTCAACTCTTTTCACTTGCAGAATTAAAAGGTAGTTTACTTTATTAACAAAATGTTTTTTTTTTTTAAAGCTAAGTTTATAGAGCAGGATTTGCATTGTTTGCAGTTATGTTGCTGGCATTGCAAAATGAAGCAAACCCACCTATTGCAGGTGTGCTTACTTGTGCCATTGCTGCCAAGTATCGGCAGAGTAGGGCACTGGCCTGCTTATAATACTGATGTGGCATCAGTGCCAAAGGTGCAGTTTAAGGACAGCTAACTAAGTAACTTCGTGAAGTGGTGTGTCTGTATGTTTGAAGCATATTGTGGTTGACTTAGTATATTTGAGATTTGTGTTAAATATGAGACAGTGAGGCCCACATGGTCTTGTAGGCAAATCAGTCTTGGAAAATTGTAATTTATATATTGTAATAAATTTATTTTGAGCTATTTTCATTCCATTTTATAAAGTATTTTCCCTCTAGTTTTTTCTCCTTCCCTCCTCTAATGATTCATTTGAGATATATTTCCATGGGTGATTTGCACATTTCCATAACTTTCTCAAGGCGCTATTATTTGTTAATGAAGCCAGACAATGACATTGTTTTGAATGTGGGGTCTGTCACAGTTAAGCCTGAACTTCTCACCTGACATCATCAGGAAAGGATGAACAAAACTGGGTCTCTTTTCTCTTGAAAAGAGAAGGCTTGAGGGGTGATCTAATAGAGGTCTTTAAAATTATGAAAGATTTTGATAGATAGATACAGAGTGTTTCCACTTGTGGGGAAGAGCAAAACTAGAGGCCATCAATATAAGATAGTCACTAATAAATCCAATAAAGAATTCAAGAGAAATCTTTTTATTTAGGGATTGGTTAGAATGTAGAACTTGCTACCACATGGAGATGACTAGTATAGGTGCATTTAAGGGGAAGCTAGGGAGAAAGGACTAGGAGGATATGCTAATAAGGTTAGATGAAGTAGAGTGGGAGGAGGCTCGTGTGGAGCATAAATACTGGCATGGACTGGTTGGTCTGAATGGCCTATTTCTGTGCTGCATATTCTATGTAATTGTATGTAACAACAACTTGTATTTATATAGTGCCTTTAATGTAGTAAAATGTCCCAATGTCACAAGAGCATTACTAAACACAATTTGACACCAAGCAACATATTAGGACAGGGTAAAGAGGTAGGTTTTAAGGAGGAGAGAGAAGCGGAGAGGCTTAGGAAGGAAATTCCATAGCCGAGGGCCCAGGCAGCTGAAAGCACGGCTGCCAATGATGGAACGATTAAAATGTGCAATAAGCCAGAATTGAAGGATTGCAGACATCTCGGAGGGTTGTAGGGCTGGAGGAGGTTACAGAGATGGGAAGAGGCGAGGCCATGGATGAATTTGAAAACAAGGATGAGAATTTTAAAACCGAAGCATTGCTGGACCGGGAGCCAATGTAGGTCAATGAGCACAGGGGTGATGGGTGAACGGGACTTGGTGCGAGTCAGGATACGAGCAGCAGAGTTTTAGATGAGCTGAAGTTTATGGAGGGTGGAAGATGGGAGGCCGGCCTGGAGTGTAGTAAAACAGTCGAGTCTGCAGGTAACAGAAGTATGGATGAGGGTGTAAGATCTTCTGGTAGTTTATAGAGTTCAGACCCGTGGAACAGACAACACAAAACCCAATGAATCTGTGAAATTTCTTTTACTTAAAAATCAACAAGAGGTTACAAGTAATTACCAGAATACAAACTGTACTCAATTCATGTACTTATCACAAGCAAGCATCTAAAATCATTGACTTTAAGCTCAGGTGATTATAAGCAAAACCACATATGTTACTATTCACCAGATGAGAGGTCAGTTCAATGATGATTAAACATATGACTAACTTTAACTGGCAACTGACCAGGTCACCATCGACTATCGCCCCACTGTGGCGCCGAATGTTTTGAAACAGTGCCTTTTATACCCCAAAATTTGGCAATCCACCCACTGTGTACGTGTCCCTAACTATACGGCATAATGGCCGGCAGTTGTTTCCCAGATCCTCTTATCACTAGTCTGTTAGGCAACTGTGGGCCTTCAAGGCTAAGTACATTCCATAGTCTGAAGATGTTTCTGTTATTTCACTGATTTCACAGTCAATAGTCTGTTCCCACAAAACTTCAATAAGCTTGCTTTCCATATCTTGAAAGACAATTGGCAGCTTTTACAGCTTACAAGTCAAACAGTTTATTTTGCAAAGTTCTCACAGCAACCAGTCTTTGTCCTCGCGAAGCATGATGGTAAAATTTGGTCACTTTTAGATTCAGTCAAATGGAGATTCAGTCAAGTTTACCATGACAGTGTAACAAGGGTTTCAGCAGCAGATTAGCTGGGGCAGAGGTGGAGACGGCCAATGTTACAGAGGTGGAAGTAGGCAGACTTGGTGATGGAGCGGATATGTGGTTGGAAGCTCATCTCGGTGTCAAATAGGACACCATGGTTGCGAACTTTCTGATTCAGCCTCAGTGACCAGGGAGTGGGATGGGAGTCGGTGGTTAGGGAATGGAGTTTGTTGCAGGGACCACTGCAAGGACCAAAGACAATTGCTTTGGTCTACCCAATGTTTAATTGGAGAGAGTTTCTGCTCATCTAGTACTGGATGTCGGACAAAGTCTGTCAATTTGGAAACAGTGGAGGGGTCGAGAGAGGTGGTGGTGAGGTAGAGCTGTTTGTCATCGGCGTACCTGTGGAGCCTGATGTTGTGTATTCCAATGATGAGAAATAATGGGAGCAAGGACAGATCCTTGGGGGGCTCCAGTGGTAATGGTGCAGTAGCGGGAAGAGAAGCCATTGCTGGTGATTCTCTGGCTATGACTGTATAGATAAGAATGGAACCCGGTGGGAGCAGTCACGCCCAGCTGGACGATGGTGGAGTGGCATTGGAGGAGGATGGTGTGGTCAGCCGTGTCAAAGACTGCAGACAGGTAGAGAAGGATGAGAAGGGACAGTTTACCACAGTCACATAGAATGTCATTTGTGACTTTAATAAGATGTCATTTGTAACTTTGATAAGAGCTGTTTCAGTACTGTGATAGGGGCGAATACCTCATTAAAGGGGTTCAGTACAAACACGATTTTCAGCAGAGATCAGTGTAAGTGAGAAGCCCTGGCTGGCTTTTATTTATGCAGTCCTTAGCCTAATGGTGCTGAGGTCAGTTATATAGCCATTTTTTTTTTAAATGACTCCTGACTGTGAGCCTTTGACCCAACCTGCTGCAAGGTTCTCTCAGTACTGTGCTTGACTAGCCCACTGGGAGATACATGAGAGCTGCTCAGATTCACTTAGTTGCTGATGTATTGTTTTCTCTGCTCCCCACCACCCCACCCCAAAAAAAATGTGGGAATTGCAGATATATGAACTATTGTAAATAGCATGCAATTATTATTTGTGGTTTCAATAAAATAAACTACATTTTATGGATAATATTTAATTCAATTGTTGTGCCTTTATTTTCAGATAACATCTGCCAGTTCTCAAAGTTTAAAGGGTACCCCCATCTGCCACACAACATTGAACAATTCAGCAAAGATGATATCTAAACAATTGCGAACTGTCAGTAGTGGACAGTAACATTTATCCAGGACAGAAGTTGAAAGAAAAGTATTTTATGTGCTGAAGTATCAAGTTTGTACTTCAGTACTTGGGGTAATACTGAGGATTGTAAAGTGGAACTTGATGCATTCTTTCACCACTGAGGAAGTACACGTCATTTGGGGGTCACAACCAGTGTGTGTGTGCTATCTGAGTTCAGATCCTGATGATCAGTTTACTTACAATTAAAATCTGAGATGTGATTAAAGGCTTCAGATACTTGGTATTACAATATGAAAATATCGGCACAAAATAAATGTGACAAATTATTCTGGTGGTGAGAGATGATTGTAAAAGTAATGCATATGTATTTTGTGATAAAGAGAGACTTCAAAATGTATGCATGTTGATTTCTTTCATTTAGGGTAAGGCATTTTGCAATCAAGCTCGTCACAATTAAGAAGAAATTGAAATGTTGAAGTTCAAATTATTTGATTAATTGCAATTATTGAGATCTGTTTTCACTTGATTAGTCATTGCATTTTATTTAGTCTCAATTAAATCTCAATAGTCTTTTATCATTGTTAAATCCATCTGTAATGGAGAAGCTACCAATAAGCACTAGCTTTGAATGTTGCTTTAATCCAGTTGATAATTTTAATATTTCTAAAGAATTGTGAGTGCTTCATTTGCATTATAGTCTCAGACCTCTTGCCCTCATTGCCTCCCTCCAGCTCACCCTTCACTTTCCCAGTCGCAGCCTTGGCTCAGTGGTAGCACTCATGCCTCTAAGTTCATGTGCACATCAAAAAATCCCATGGCACTATTCAAACAAGATTAGGCCAACATTTATCTCTCAATCAACATCACAAAAGCAGATTATCTTGTCATTTATCACATTTGCGGTTTGTGGTCCTTGCTCTCTACAATGTTGGCTGCTGCATTTCCCTACATTACAACAGTGACTACACTTCCAATGTACTTCATTGGCTGTGAAGTGCGTTTGTAAAGGCACTTTATAAATACAAGTTTTTTACTGAACTTACCCACCCATTCTCATGGTCACCTCTTCAATCTCATCTACACATGGGCCCTCAATATCTCTCAGATCTTTATCATCAACTAGGTTCTTTCTGAGCACTTCAGCTCCCTTCTGGTATACATCACCCTCTTTGTTCCAAATCCTTCCACTTTCATCTTGCACCCCTGGGCAAAAACTTCCCCAACTCCCTCACCTCCCTCACAAGCTCTAATCTTTCCTTCTCTAGTCTGCCAGCTTTGCTGATACTGAAGCCTCTGTCCATCTGTTTCACAGCTGCATCATCTCCACCCTCCCTCCGATCCTAAATGATCTCGCTGCTTAAATCCATCCAACAAAGGCGCAGCCACACAAGCTTGGCACTGCCCTCTTCAGCTCCGCAAGCCCTTTCACCCACCTTCCACCCCGACCAGATTCCAGCTTCCCTCCCGACATTATCCCCGGCCCCGGTTACCGCCCCCCCGGCCGGCTATTGAAGCACCCACTCAGCACCTTGCCTTGCTAGCTCGGGACCAGTGCAACAACATAGCAAGCTAATAGAATGTTATCGTTTATTGCGAGGGGAATTGAATACAAAAGTAGGGAGGTTATGCTTCAGTTTTACAGGGCATTGGTGAGACCACATCTGAAGTACTGTGTACAGTATTGGTCTCCTTATTTAAGAAAGGATGTAAATGCATTAGAAGCAGTTCAGAGAAGGTTTCCTGGACTAATACCTGGAATGGGCAGGTTGTCTTATGAGGAAAGGTTGGACAGGCTAGGCTTGTATCTGCTGAAGCTTAGAAGAATAAGAGGTGACTTGATTGAAACAGATAAGATCCTGAGGGGTCTTGACAGGGTGGATGTGGAGAGGAGTGGGAGAATCTAGAACTAGGGGTCACTGTTTAAAAATAAGGGGTCGCCCATTTAAAACAGATGAGAAATTTTTTCTCACAGAGGGTCCTGAGTCATTGGAACTCTTCCTCAAAGGGCAGAGGAAGCAGAGTCTTTGAATATTTTTAAGGCAGAGGTAGATAGATTCTTGATAAGCAAGGGGGTGAAAGGTTATTGGGGGTAGGTGGGAATATAGAAACATAGAAGATAGGGGCAGGAGTAGGCCATTCGGCCCCTCGAGCCTGTTCCGCCATTTAATTAGATCATGGCTGATCATCCAAATTCAGTACCCTGTCCCTGCTTTCTCCCCATATCCCTTGATCCCTTTAGCCTTAAGAAATATATCTAACTCCTTCTTGAATATATTTAGTGAATTGGCCTCAACTGCCTTGTGTGGTAGAGAATTCCACAGGTTCATCACTCTCTGGGTGAAGAAAATCCTCCTCATCTCAGTCCTAAATGGCTTACCCCTTATCCTTAGACTGTGACCCCTGATTCTGGACTCCCCCGCCATCAGGAACATCCTTCCTGCATCTAGTCTAGTCCTGTTAGAATTTTATAAGTTTCAATGAAATCCCCTTTCATTCTTCTAAACTCTAGCGAATATAAGCCCAATCGACCCAATCTCTCTTCATACATCATTACTGCCATCCCAGGTATCAGTCTGGTGAATCTTCGCTGCACTCCCTCCATGGCAAGAACATCCTTCCTCAGATAAGGCGACCAAAACTGCACACAATACTCAAGGTGTGGTCTCACCAAGGCTCTGTACAACTGCAGCAAGACATCCTTGCTCCTGTACTCGAATCCTCTCGCTATGAAGGCCAACATACCATTTGCCTTCTTAACCGCCTGCTGCACCTGTATGCTTACCTTCAGTGACTGGTGCACAAGGACACCCAGGTCTCATTGCACTTCCCCTTTTCCCAATCTATTGCCGTTCAGATAATAATCTGCGTTCCTGTTTTTGCCACCAAAGTGGATAACCTCGCATTTATCCACATTATACTGCATCTGCCCAATCACCCAACCTGTCCAAATCGTACTGGAGTTTCTCTGCATCCTCACAGCACACACGCCCACCCAGCTTTGTGTCGTCTGCAAACTTGGAGATATTACATTGAGTTCCCTCGTCTAGATCATTAATATATATTGTGAATAGCTGGGGTCCTAGCACCGATCCCTGCGGTACCCCACTAGTCACTGCCTGCCACTCGGAAAAAGACCCGTTTATTCTAACTCTTTGCTTCCTGTCTGCCAACCAGTTCTCGATCCAAGTCAATACCTTACCCACAATCCCATTTGCTTTATCTTTGCACGCTAATCTCTTATGCGGGACCTTATCGAAAGCCTTCTGAAAGTCCAAATACACCACATCCACTGGTTCTCCCTTATTTATTCTACCAGTTACATCCTCAAAAAATTCCAGTAGATTAGTCAAGCACGATTTACCTTTTGTAAATCCATGTTGACTTTGTCCGATCCTGTCACTGTTTTCCAAGTGATCTGCTATTACATCTTTTATAATGGACTCTAGCATTTTCCCCACTACCGATGTCAGGCTTACTGGCCTATAATTCCCCATTTTCTCTCTACCACCTTTTTTAAATAGTGGGGTTACATTAGCTACCCTCCAATCCATGGGGACTGTTCCAGAGCCTAGAATTTTGGAAGTGGAGTAATCAGATCAGCCATGATTTTATTGAATGGCGGAGCAGGCTCGAGTGGCCTAATTTGTATGTTAGTAATGCACATGGTCTGTGACTGACCTTGCTATCCATCACCTGATCTAGCTGACCACTGTTAAGCCCAGTGCTGGAGATCACTCCTGCAAGCAAACCCTCACCCCCCTAGAAACCAGAATGTGACTTTGTGGACAAAATTTCTCTTACTATAACATTGCCCAGGATCAAATAGAAATCTATGACTGTAATTAGCTCACTGAATAGTCACAAGCCCCTTTGTGTTTTTCCAATCTTTTGAGTAGCATAAAAAATAAACATGCCAATAGCCCCTGTAACTTAGGATATAAACTGCAAATCAGGTTTATTAAAAGTAGTGACAGAAAATCAATATAGCAGATTTTCCTTAATAACTTCTGATTTACGCTTGCAACAATAATGAAAAGAACAAAACTGCTAACTTTCTTCATGAACCTGGACCAGTGTATGCAACATAAAGCAACTTCAAGATTATATCTAGCCACCCTGGAGACTCTCAACGCTAAGTCGATGGCTTCAGACGAACTGAAGAGCTCGAAACATGCTGCCTGAGATATACCTCTCAACTCTTAAAATCAAACCTAGGATCTAGAAATAAAAAAGTTGTCTTCCACAGTTGAACGAAGGTTGAAATGCCAAGGATGAAGTCATTTGGTGTAGTGACTGAGGTTAGACAGGAGGGTGGAGAATTCAGTGATGAAATAAGCTGGGGGCTAGTAGATGGAGTGAATCCTGATGAGGTGGGAGGAGTGGTAAATGCTGATAAATTTGATCTTGGACAGTGAGCGAGCGGGTAATTGGGATCTGGAGATGAGAGTCATGCTTACACCATGATGGTTTCAGAGTGCATAACTGAATGGGCAGGATGGCCTTGGTGAGAGTAAAGAGGTTGCTGTCAGCCAGGTTTTAGTCATGCACAGGATATCTGCTCTTGCAAGTTGAGATCAATGCATGGGGAAGGCCTTGTTCACAAGAGAGCAAATATTTTGCAGGTTGATGTGGTGGGGGAGGGTAGCCAGAGATTTGTCTGAGGAGTCAGGTTGACAAAGGGAAACTCGCTGCAGAGAGGGGGGAATTTGAAAGGGGGTGGGAAAAGGGAGAGTGGAATTGGAAAGAGCTCATTACTAATCAGGAAATAGGAACTAAAAATTATTGTATTTTAAAGTTTAATACTTTAATGAAGAAAAAGACCAAAAATGTGAATATGGGTGTGCAAGACTTTAAAATTAAAAATTACAGAAGGGAGCATCAATTTGAGGAAAGAAGACTTTCAGTATAATTAAAATCTCACTTCTAAAAGAAGAACTGAAATTATTGGAACATTTATTTTTACTTGTTTTGTTAACTTTCTTACTTCTGTTTTTTAGTGGTTGTCATTCCAGATATGAAATTAAAAATTACTGGTTTACTGAAATATCTAGTGGCTATCAGAAATACTAGTAATGTGTTTTCCACTTACATGTAGTACTGCTAAGGTTAGATTCATGTCAGTATTTCGATGTGAGGATTTTTGAAATTAAGTTTAAAGACTGTCCAGTCAATAACTATCAATAGTGATAGATGGCTCTGCTTTAAAGTTCCATTGCACACATTATAATGCAACCAAGGGGAAGAATTGCACATGGTTCTACGTATAGCATGTAGGGAGGTTCTCTTCCCTTCCAGTGGGCAGAAGACACCTCCCCAGGAGACCCATGCAGCCTGGTTGCACATTGCACAGGAGGGCACAAGCAGGGATGTCATCAGGAGGACCAGGCTGCAGTGGCGCAAAACTTTCAAAGATCTCAGTAGATCATGAAACGTTACTTCCAAGCCACACTCAACCTCATCCTGCTGTGTCACTCATCACATCCCCATTACTCTGCCTTCCCTACCCTACTCCTGCACATCTGCAGAGCGATACGGAACCAGGAGACACGCTCCACACAGAGAAGCAGCGAGCAAGAAAACGGACAATCGAGGTGAGCATTGTCCAAGCCCACGCATCCTTAAGACCATTGTGTGAGGGGGTGTTGTGTGTCCCAACCAATCCAGAGGGGCTTAGTGGGGAGGTCCTGTGTGTATTATATAGTGTATGTTTCGGGGTTTGTGGGACAAGCCCATGTTATACTTTGTATTGCAACACAGTGTGATTTTAGGCGTCCTAATACGAGACAGGGGCCTGTTCGACGGGCCAAGTTGTATTGTACTGTTTGTTTTACGCCAGCAGGCATTTTACGTACTGGAGGCGGGTGTGTGTGTTAACCTTATTAAACACCGTACGGTTGAGTCCAAAAAGTTTGTCTGTGTTCCAATCCTGTTCACCGTAATTCTTGTCATCTAGAACTAAGTAGGAGAGTGATTCGAACCACCAAGGCAAACCACCTACAGTTTAGAGGGGATTTGAGGGGAAATTTCTTCACCCAGAGGGTTGTGGGTTTCTGGAACTCACTGCCTGAAAGGGTGGTAGAGGCAGAAACCCTAACCACATTTAAAAAGTACTTGGATGTGCACTTGGGATGCTGTCACCTGCAGGACTAAGGACCAAGAGCTGGGAAGTGGGATTAGGCTGGATAGCTCTTTGTTGGCCGGCGCAGACACGATGGGCTGAAATGGCCTCCTTCCGTGCTGTAACTTTCTATGATCTTTACTCACACCAACTTGCCTTGCATCTCCACCTATCCCTCTCTATCTACCTTATCACTTCCCCATCTCACTAGCCACCCCTCACACTCATCCTCATCCTACTGCAAGCATACCAACTAAGAACACACAAGGATAGGCACTTGGGTGGTTTAGCCAATGTCCATGTGAAGTTTCTGCTAATGTGCTGTCAAACATTGAAATCTTTATTTTCAACACTTTGCGTTCTTGGAAAGATTTGTGTGCACCTTTGGAAGTGGCTTAGTAAGTTGCAGTGACTGGTGAAACATAACGTCCCCCTCTGCAATGGTGATGAGTGTGAAAAGAATGGCTTGGACATTGTAGGGATGCTTTATGGCGCTGATGTGGGGAGGTGCCAATTTGACGCATCATGTGGCAGCCAGGGTATACAGCGTCAAGTGAAGCAAATCTGGCCATGATGAGGCCATTGCTGGCATCCCAGGCAGCAATGTGGTCGGGTGCAGATTCCCTGTGTCCTGTGCAGCATCAGGTGATTGTGGAGAAGGTTGGTGTTGTTGTTGGTGGTGCTGGTGTGCCTGGTGATGTTGGTGTTGGGCTGATCGTGGTGGGATTCTGAGGACCCAGGTGAGATTTTTTAAGGGCACTGATGCTGATGTAATAGATGGCAGCTGAAGTTGAGATGACAGAAGCGATCTGTCAGTGGTAAGAGAGCTTGTTCCAAGCAGGTGACAGTGGATAGAGAGTTTACTCCAAACACTTCCAAACTGCATAAAGCTCATAAGTGGGTTTCAATTCATGAAGGCTCCAGCTTCTAAGATTGGGAAGTGAACAGCAGTGAAATGATAGGTTTTATACCACTTTTGCAGCTGTCACCTGTTCACAGCAATCCATAGTCATTGAGAACCCAACATACTTACCTGACGTGATACCCGCTCTCCAGGAACCTCGTTAAAAACCTGGCAAAATGGTAAATACATGGGAAAATCATGCTTAACTTTTTTTTTATTTGTTTGTGAGCTGTGGGATGTGGTCGTCGCTGGCAAGGCCAGTATTTATTGCCCATCCCTAACTGCCCTTGAGAAGGTGGTGGTGAGCCGCTTTCTTGAACCGCTGCAGTCTGTGTGGTGAAGGTACTCCCACAGTGCTGTTAGGTAGGGAGTTCCAGGATTTTGCCTCAGCGACGATGAAGTATCGGCGATATACTTCTAAGTCAAGATGGTGTGTGACTTTGAAGGGAACTTGGAGGTGGTGGTGTTCCCATGCCCCTGCTGCCCTTGTCCTTCTAGGTGGAAGAGGTTGTGGGTTTGGGAGGTGCTGCTGAAGTAGCCTTAGCGAGTTGCTGCAGTGTATCTTGTAGATGGTACACACTGCAGCCACAGTATGCCGGTGGTGGAGGGGGTGAATGTTTAAGGTGGTGGATGGAGTGCCAATCAAGCAGGCTGCTTTGTCCTGGATGGTGTCAAGCTTGTTGAGTGTTGTTGGAGCTGCACTCATCCAGGCAAGTGGAGAGTATTCCATCACACCCCTTACTTGTGCCTTGTAGATGGTGGAAAGACTTTGGGGAGTCAGGAGGTGAGACACTCGCCGAAGAATACCTAGCCTCTGACCTGCTCTTGATGCCACAGTATTTATGTGGCTGGTCCAGTTAAGTTTCTGGTCAATGGTGACCCCCAGGATGTTGATGGTGGGGGATTCTGCGATGGTAATGCCGTTGAATGTCAAGGGGCGGTGGTTAGACTCTCGTTTATTGGAGATAGTTATTGCCTGGCACTTCTGTGGCGCGAATGTTACTTGCCACTTATCAGCCCAAGCCTGAACGTCGTCCGGGTCTTGTTGCATGCGGGCATGGACTGCTTCATTATCTGAGGGAGTTGTGAATGGCACTAAACACTGTGCAGTCATCAGCAAACATCCCCATTTCTAACCTTATGTTGGAGGGAAGTTCATTGATGAAGCAGCTGAAGATGGTTGGGCCTAGGACACTGCCCTGAGTAACTCCTGCAGCAATGTCCTGGGGCTGTGATAATTGACCTTCAACCACCACAACCATCTTCCTTTGTGCTAGGTATGACTCCAGCCAGTGGAGAGCTTCCTCCCACCCCGATTCCCATTGACTTCTGTTTTACTAGGGCTCCTTGATGCCACACTCGGTCAAATGCTGCCTTGATGTCAAGGGCAGTCACTCTCACCTCACCTCTGGAGTTCAGCTCCTTTGTCCATGTTTGGACCAAGGCTGTAATGAGGTCGGAAGCAGAGTGGCCTTGGCAGAACCCAAACTGGGCATCAGTGAGCAGGTTATGGGTGAGTGACACTTGATAGCACTGTTGATAACACCTTCCATGGCTTTGCTGATGATTGAGAGTAGACTGATGGGGCGGTAATTGGCTGGATTGGATTCATCCTGCTTTTTGTGGACAGGACATACCTGGGCAGTTTCCACATTGTCGGATAGATGCCAGTGCTGTAGCTGTACTGGAACAACTTGGCTCGAGGCGTGGCTAGTTCTGGAACACAAGTCTTAGTTGGGATGTTGTTGGGGCCCATAGCCTTTGCTGTATCCAGTGCGCTCAGCCGTTTCTTGATATCACGTGGAGTGAATCGAATTGGCTGAAGACTGGCTTCTGTGATTGTGGGGACCTCAGGAGTAGGCCGATATGGATCGTCCACTTGGCACTTCTGGCTGACGATGGTTGCAAACGCTTCAGCTTTGTCATTTGCACTCACATGTTGGGTTCCACCATCATTGAGGATGGGGATATTCATGGAGCCTCCTCCTCCCGTTAGTTGTTTAATGGTCCACCACCATTCACAACTGGATGTGGCAGGACTGCAGAGCTTTGACCTGATCCGTTGATTGTGGGATTGCTTAGCCCTGTCTATAGCATGCTGCTCTGGCTTTTTAGCATGCATGTAGTCCTGTGTTGCAGCTTCCCCAGGTTGGCACCTCATTTTTAGGTATGCCTGGTGCTGCTCTTGGCATGCTCTTCTACACTCGTTGTTGAACCAGGGTTGGTCCCCTGGCTTGATGGTAATGGTAGCGTGAGGGATATGCCAGGCTATGAAGTTACAGATTGTGGTGGAATACAATTCTGCTGCTGCTGATGGCCCACAGAGCCTCATGGGTGCCCAGTTTTGAGCTGCTAGATCTGTTCTGAATCTATCCCATTTAGCTTTTAGGTATCTAAATTGGCTGACCCACCGCTTGGTGTCAGGTCTGTTCAGGGATGACAGACCCGACACTTGGGAAACTGACAAGGAGGCGGGTTTACAGCGGGATACTGACCCACTGTCAATCTTTGTGATTTTGACAGTGGATCTGCCTCCAAACCCGCACTCTGAGCGCTGGTAAAATTCCGGTCCAAGAAACTAACTGGATGTGGGGTAAAAAAATTCCTTCGGAGGTCACACTGAAAGACAAATTTGCAAACCGCCTAAGCAGGCAGCTGAGAAAGTTGATGGAAGCCGTGCCAGATGATCGGAGGTGCTGAAGGAACCAAAAGGGAAAATTCAGTTTAGCTACAGTTGAGCTGGAGGAAATGACCACTTAGCCAAACCTTGGTGCAAGAGATGCAGTCAGATAGAACCGAGAGATCCTTAGGGTCAACAGAAAGCAGAGGATTGAGAAATAAAAGAAGTCTCCGAGACCCAGAGGATGTGTAGCAGCAGAATAGATCCCCTCCCGGTACATGGCCAGCACGGTCTGCACTCTGGTTGTCACCTGCCTTCTCCTTCCACCATATTCCTGGGCAACTGGAGCTTTCTCCACTTTGCATGGTTTTCCATGCTTCCCTTCCCTCTGCTATTCAGCTATTACCATTTCAGATATATCTTTTATTTCTCTCATTATTGCCTCCTTTTGTCTTACACCATTATCATTTCTGTCATTTAATCATTTCCTGTCCTCCACCTAATCGCAGACCATTTTTTTTTCTCCCTGGCTCCTGTTCCCTGGCTCTGTTCTTCCTTATAAACTGTTCCTCTAACACCTTCCGGTCATCGACCTGAAACATGAACTCTACCCTTCCCTCTCCACAGATGTTGCCTGACCTGCTGAGTGTTTCCAGCATTTTCTGTTCTAATTTCAGACTTCCAGCATCCACAGTATTTTGCATTTTGCATCTTCCTGAAGTCTTTTATAGTCCTACTCGCTGTTTGCCAAATCCCCTACCTTTGTGTTAACAGATTTTTAAATTGTGCTCCCTATGCCCAAGTGCAGATCATCTAATTATGCTGAGAGCAAAAGTGGACCCAGCACCAGGGACAGAATGGGTTGGTTTTTGAGGTGTCACGTGAATGTGAATGAAAAAAGAGATGAGTAAGTGTGTGGCGATGGCCTTGTCAATTTTAGAATATGGTTAGATACTGAAGTTCAACATTGTCAAAATTGATAAAAAAGTAGAACTGAAATCGATCCATCATCAACTAAACCAACCCAAAAGGAACTTGGCCTTAACAGTTGTTGGAAACCCGAAGTATGGCTCTTGACATTTAAATTTTAAATGCCCTTGTTGTCACCTATAGCAACGCTTTCTACTAGAAATACATAGCTGTTTCTTGTATCAGACGTTGCTAGGACATAAATGACAGAGGTTATGCTTATGACGTATTTATGTCAGTTGCATAGCATTTGATTACATCCGTCCAACTATGGGATGGCAGGACAGCACAGGCCCAGTGGAGAAAGTTTCCACCAGAATTATGCTGGTGCCTGAGACAGACAGCCGGCCTAATCTGGGTCAAGAGCCAGCTGTGTTTACTTAATAAGGCTGATGTCATAAAATCCAATAAGGACAATCTAGTGAAACTTTGGCAATTGAAAAGCTCACCGTATTCCAGTTTCACTGCTTCAATGCCAGGACTGGAAAATCCACTCTTTAATTAAATTAGAATGTTACAATTACGGTACTACACGTCAAAGATACTTCATTGGCTGTAAGGCGCTTTGGAACATCCTGAGGCCATGAAAGGCACTATATAAGTGCAAGTTCTTTCTTTCTTAGAAAAGGTAAAGAAATGAGCAACAAACAAATCCTAATTGTACTGGGGATGGAGCAGGTATTAGGAAAGATAAGAGAAGCTTAATCTTCACAACCAAACTTTAAAATCAAGCTTTACAACCACTTACCATTGCCGATCTCTCCAGAACAAATGTAGGTAAGAGGCAAAGTAGGACTGGAGGACATAAATGGAAATTAGTGACAAGTAAACTTACAACAGATATCATTAAAGTAGCCAAGCAAAGTAAAAGACGCAAAATATTGTGGTTGGTCAAAATACAATTAATAATGAGAGATACGATAATGTGTTGGAGGGTTGAGTTTTGATGGAGCAAATGACTTTTCTCATCCCTGACTTTTCTTATGCCCTGACTATGTTCATAAATATGGATCAGGAGAGATTAAAGTTTAAATGTATTTTGAATAGATTAATTGCAAAGTTTAAATATTACATACTGCATGAAAGCTGTGCTCTTGTAATGTGCTGCCAATATTCCATTGCTCCTCACTTCTTTTAATCAGCTGCCATCAATCCTAGGGCACCGCCATGCATCTCGCTTGTGACTGCTCCTTGATCTGAAGACTGTGCGTTAATCTGAACCCCAATGCAAAGGAGAGGTCTGAAGACAATGCATGATAAGCACTTCAACTCAAAGTGCAAGTATTTCTGTAGCAGTCTCTGATGACTGTGAATGTGATGGTGACACTAAAAATGCAAGACTTCACTGTAATATTTGTGCCTAGGGTAACACTTTTTAGCTTCTTTTTGAGGAACCTATTCAGAATTTTGAGAGAAGCCTACCTTTGCACCTGCTGCCAGTCTATAGACCCATTAATGCACTTGAACTATGCCAATTGGTAGGAATGGCCTCCAATGCCTCCTGCTGTTTTTCATTGAACTTGATGTTTCTTCTATCCTATTGCCAAATAATTAAATGCGAGTTCAAACACCGAGTTTTGCCCATCACCCTTGATACTGTATATGTTTGTGTGGTGAAACTAGTTCAAATGAAGACTATATATGCACATTGCTGACGCCTGTAGATCAGAACAATATTCTATAACTGCAGCTTAACATTATATTTGACATTTGTCTAGTAAGTTTGATAAGTGGGATATATGCCTGTGCACCGTAGCATCCACATTCTTAGAAACTTGTCAAGAGGAGGATTCAGTTATCCCAGGATTGGAAGGAAAGGGAACTCAAAACATTGAAATGGTCTGTACATGCATGCAAGGTTGAGGACTGTGTGTTGCCACTTTCCAACTGCTGTCAGTCCTTAGAAAAGAAGCAGCGTGTGATGGTCACATGTTTATATTAAGATCAATTATAAAAAGAATACAGCGGATTGATGTATCTCTTGTAATTACTGCTCATTTACAAACGTCTCAATTCTTCTTAATGTGTTAGCATTAATCTGTTACTCTCATCAAAGCTCCTGTTTTGAGACATTGGGTTAAACATGACGTGGTTAACACGATGGTATCTGTTCTGTCGTTGATCTGACATTTCTTCCTGTTTCTGCTGAAATGAAATAAAAATACTTTGGAGAAGTACAGTTTTCTCACATGAACAAGTGGCTGCACTTGAACCCTGCAGATACTGTCACTGCAGAGAAGGTAAGCTTATCGTGGTTAAAAAAGTCTTGCAGTCCTTGGTTTGATATTTGCAATATATTTATTTTAAAACTGTAGTTTATGAAAGTAAGTATTATAACTGTGCACTTTTATTATACTTAATATAGATCCTGACAAGTTTAATCCCTTCAAAAACTGCTATGTATTGCAGAAGCTGGCTTTAGAAAGCATGTTTGCTCTGAATTTGACCATTGACTTTTTCCTGTTACTATATTTTGAAAATCACATTATCTGAGTAAAATACCTGGAACCAACAACAGCAAATCCTGCAAACCCTAGATATCTAATTAGACAAGGAATTATGGCAAATGATCATCTCATACTGCAGCTGATTAGTTGGACCACCAGTACTGGAGGTTACCAAGCAAGAAATACCATTTCTTTTGTCATTGTGATCCTGAACTTTTTAACATTACTGATATATGTGTGAACTGCGAAAAACTTAAATAGCAGGAAACTTTGTTATTTAATGTAATATTTTGCAGCTATATCCTGCTGATCCAAATTGAATGTTGGAAGCAAAAATGTACCTGTCAGTCTGTATTACTCTTGTTCTGATTGGAACTACGCTTGGAGAGTCTGGTCCCAATCCAGGAATACAAAGCAAAATTACACAGAAAGCTTTAGAATATGGTACGTATACTATGAATACTTAAAAAAAAAATCTCAATGTATCCTGGTGTCTTTCACTTTGAGTCATAGCAGAATTCTGAAATTAGTCATTGTTTTTATCTAAGTTCTAAAGGACCACTCTGTGTGTGTGAATTCTGCATTATAAAATGGGCAAGAGATTGTGGCCTACCCATTTCAACCTTACATTAGAATTGTATAGTAAAATAGATGCAATATTTTAGCCGGATCAACTGAACAAGAAAAAGAACAAATCACATAAGATCCGAGGAGGCTAAGCTGAAGGTGCCAAAGTGAGCTGGGTATTAGCAATAAGTTTGTAGTGTCATTTTCAGGCTCTAGTCAAAAGGGAGGACAGTCTATTTAAGCAACTGTGCTGTAGATTTTAAGGCACTCTAGCTCAGGAAATCATACATTGCAAAATGAGGTTGTAAAGTTATGGGTGCTGTGTGATTTTAACATATGATAAATTGAAGGAATAGATGCAATAAACGTATACTGATCAGGAAATTGAAAGTTATGATCCTGGAGAGGAGGGTACCGAACATTATGGGGGGCTGGTTAATATGAGGGAATTTTACAGGGTGAATGGCCAGAACTGGGCTTGATAGGTTAAGCATATCAGGCCTCTGAAGAAAATGAAACAGGGCAGTGGTTAGTAATGGGCTCAGTACCTCAAGAGCAAGACACAGGCATATTATAATGAAAAGTCACAGCTATGGAATATTGCCCTGATCCACAGCCTTCAGCGCTGTCCATATATAGACTTCAGTTTCACCACACAAACACACACAACATCAAGGATGATGGGCAAAACCCGGTGTTAGAACTCACATTTGGTTTTTTTGGCAATGAGATAGAAGAACATATGGACCCGGATTTTGCAGTCAGCGGCGATCGAACGGCACCAACCGCTCAGTACACTTAAACTTGGAAATAGACTTTTGCATTGGAACTTTCTGTGATTAGAAAGGCATTTTCAGCGCAGTGCCCCCTGCAGGGGATCTGGGACCTGTGTGAACAGAGCAAGCAACTGTGTATCGCCTTAACCAATCAGATTGAAGAATGGTTACTGAGGCGGGCAGAGTTTGAACCAAGCAGTGTCCGCTAGAATATTGAATTCAATGTCAAATCAGGTATAGAAAGCAAAATAAGGAGAGGGGAAGAAAGGTGTGATTAAGAGGGAGAAATAAAAGAGACAGAAAAAAAAGTTTTAAAAAAAATTGGGTTAAATTTTTAAATCTCCAACAATCATTAAAAAGCTGAAAGATGAGATACATACTTGTAAAAGTTAATTTTCAGTGCCAGAGAGGTTGCTTGGCAGTAATTAAGACTTATCACACTGTTAAAAATTAACTTACACTGGAATGGACATGCCCAAACATTTTCTGATGTGTTTATTGGGTATATAATCATGTAAGTACTGCAACTTCATGCCGTTCCATGTATTTCAATGCCGGGTCTCTCGGTGAGGTACCTGTGTAGCGTTGCTTCTGGTGGAGCAGTGTAACTCAGACAGCAACTTCCTGAATTCTGCATTTAACTGCGTATGTGCAGTCGCTGGAAGTTGCTGTCCGATTTACACTTTAATAACAGTAAGCGCTGATAGCCTCACTGTTATTTCTACTGCAAATCTGGGCCTATATGAAAATTATGCTATTGTAATAGCACGGTATGAAATACTGCCCACAAACTAGTTTTGCCTTAACTTCATAAGAGACAAACTGTTGCCGCATTTATCAGCATTATCTCGTGAAACAAAAACTGGTCATTAAAACTTGGAAATATCCCTTTACCTAAAATATTGGTTGGTTCCAGTAAAAAGATACATTAACTGTGCAGGTTAATATGGGAAAACTGAATATGATAATCATGGAGAAAATAACAGATGGCTATAACACAGTAAAATGATTCAGATCGTTGGTAAATGGAGAGATTGAAGTTTAGGAGGTTTGGAAATGTCACCTAGTGTGACCCCTTGAACATACTCCCAGAAAGTTCTATTATTTTTAATATGTGCAGATTTCTAATCTCTGTTAGAGTTTACGTTCTCTAGAAATGCTGCTGATGCTGCCTTCTGATTGGCCTTATGGCCGGCAGTCTTCACTGTGCTCATTCACATTTTACAGGGCCGCTTTCTGATGCTAAATCAAAGCTTTTATTTGCATCCGATGGCAGAAAGCAAGAAGTTTAATTTAAAATATTTAACATGGGTTTAACACTCTTTACGTATTGTATCCCTGTTTTAAAATGATTAGCCAGGCAAATTGGCATCACTGCTGCTGAGAAGAAGATTAAAGAGTTTCAGCTGCCAGATATAAGTGGGAAAATAGACCTGCTTGGGTGGATAGAATATCGTATCACAGGGTATGTATGACACAAGGTAAACACGCTTTTATTGTATCAACAGCTCTTACTGTATTATAGCTTGCTGGGCTTCAGTTCCATTGTAAGGTCACAAAGTGACTATACTATAGGAAGTGATGAAATACTGACTGATTTAAGTTTGTTACTAAAGTTCCTTTTAAACTATGTATCAGAAAGTACCATAAAACAATAAGGAAATAAAGATCTATCTTTGTAATGAAAGATTCTGTGTCTGTTTATGTCTATGTCTATTCTATGTCTGTCATGATCATTGTGACTATATGTCTTGAATAGTGCCAATGTTCTTTTCATTGGATAAATGTTTATACTCTTTTATTTTCTGCTTTCTAATTGTTTATTTTCTACTTTTATTATCCTACAAATTATATTGCACAAAATCTTTCTTCCCAGCATGTTGCTTTCCGAGCACTGATAACTTGAGCACATGGGATGAATTCTGTAAGATATGACATCTGCCGTGGAGGAGTCCATTAATCACACCTGTTCAGTGGTGTTTGACAGCTTTTGAGAACAATGTGGAGCATGTAGCACCTCTATGGCCAAGCCCTCCTTAACAGTAATCCTAAACACAGCCGTGAGTTCTCTCGGGAATATTCTAACTGATGCTCTGGACAGTACCCTGGTGTGGGCTTCAACAACTTCATTGCAGCACTGCAGTCTTCTCCAGCACAGATCACAGGACTTGCTGAGGGTGCACCCAACAACAGGAGCACGTGGGGAGTAGGCACAGATCAGGTAGCTGCTTCTCAAGGCTGATACAACATCTCTGCCACTCAGCCAACCCGCTCAAGTGACCTAAAGAAGTCTAAGCATTCTCTACTCTCGGATGTGATGCAGTTGGTTGAGGAGCCATCTTGTGAGCTTACAAAAGGAAGTGCACAGCCATTGCTATCCCAAGAGCCATCCTTTAAGATCAAGGAGCCTGCCATCTCACTTCCTCCTTTCCTATTGGGGTAATACTAGATTAGACACAAACCATGCACAAACTAAACACAACCACCATGGGGAAACCCTGGGGGAGAGACAATGATTTTCAACACACCTAGCAATGTTAGGTGAAAAAATTATTTGAAGTTCATTTCCATGGAGGGGAAATGGACTTCAAATAATGTATTCACCGAATGATGTTGGGCTCAGTCCAATTGAATCCCCAACTGAAATCAATGGAATGATAATCGGGGGCTCTATAATCGGGTGGGCTCTATAATCGGGGGCTCTATAATCGGGTGGGCTCTATAAACGGGTGGGCTCTATAATCGGGTGGGCTCTATAATCGGGTGGGCTCTATAATCGGGTGGGCTCTATAATCGGGAGGCCTCTATAATCGGGTGGGCTCTATAATCGGGAGGCCTCTATAATCGGGTGGGTTCTATAATCGGGTGGCCTCTATAATCGGGTGGGTTCTATAATCGGGTGGGCTCTATAATCGGGTGGGCTCTATAATCGGGTGGGCTCTATAATCGGGTGGCCTCTATAATCGGGTGGGCTCTATAATCGGGTGGGCTCTATAATCGGGTGGGCTCTATAATCGGGTGGGCTCTATAATCGGGTGGCCTCTATAATCGGGTGGGCTCTATAATCGGGTGGCCTCTATAATTGGGTGGGCTCTATAATCGGGTGGCCTCTATAATCGGGTGAGCTCTATAATCGGGTGGGCTCTATAATCGGGTGGGCTCTATAATCGGGTGAGCTCTATATTCGGGAGGCCTCTATAATCGGGTGGCCTCTATAATCGGGTGGCCTCTATAAATGGGTGGGCCCTATAATCAGGTGGCCTCTATAATCGGGGGCTCTATAATCGGGTGGGCTCTATATTCGGGAGGCCTCTATAATCGGGTGGCCTCTATAATCGGGTGGCCTCTATAATCGGGTGGCCGCTATAATCGGGTGGCCTCTATAATCGGGTGGGCTCTATAATCGGGTGGGTTCTATAATCGGGTGGGCTCTATAATCGGGTGAGCTCTATAATCGGGTGGGCTCTATAATCGGGTGGGCTCTATAATCGGGTGGGCTCTATAATCGGGAGGCCTCTATAATCGGGTGGGCTCTATAATCGGGTGGGCTCTATAATCGGGTGGGCTCTATAATCGGGTGGGCTCTATAATCGGGTGGGCTCTATAATCGGTTGGGCTCTATAATTGGGAGGCCTCTATAATCGGGGGCTCTATAATCGGGTGGCCTCTATAATCGGGGGCTCTATAATCGGGTGGCCTCTATAATCGGGTGAGCTCTATAATCGGGGGCTCTATAATCGGTGGGCTCTATAATCGGGTGGGCTCTATAATCGGGTGGGCTCTATAATCGGGAGGCCTCTATAATCGGGTGGGCTCTATAATCGGGTGGGCTCTATAATCGGGTGGGCTCTATAATCGGGTGGGCTCTATAATCGGGTGGCCTCTATAATCAGGGGCTCTATAATCGGGTGGGCTCTATAATCGGGGGCTCTATAATCGGGTGGGCTCTATAATCGGGTGGGCTCTATAATCGGAGGCTCTACAATCGGGTGGGCTCTACAATCGGGTGGGCTCTATAATCGGGAGGCCTCTATAATCGGGGGCTCTATAATCGGGTGAGCTCTATAATCGGGAGGCCTCTATAATCGGGGGCTCTATAATCGGGTGGCAATCTGCTCCAACAAATTACTGCCCATGCAAATACTTACCCTATAGTTTTCTCCCAACAAAGGAATGATTTTTCCTGATTTAACATCTAAATGTTGCTATTGGGTGCCATTGAAACTGAGAGTATAGGAAATACTTGCAATACACTTTTACCATTACCTCATTGTTTCTGAGTCTTGGCATAAACCGAGAGTGCTGAGTTTATTTTCTAGTATTGACAACATTTTAGTCAAATTTTTAAAAAATATAAGTGGGTTATCTATAGTTTCAAATAGACTGGAGTTTCTTACATTTAAGTTTTTGCGGCAGTTGTGTGCCAACAGATAAACAGAATATCGTGCAACTTAAGGTGAGTTGTAGGTATTCCTTCATTAGTGCCAGGGACTATCTCACCAGCTGTAGTGCTTATCAGACGTGAGTCTTTCATGAGAGTGCCTGTAACATATCATCACCAATGTGGTGTTCTTAATATACACTGCAGTCTTCAGGTTACATTGTAATGGTGTATAGGTCTCTCCCCCTTTTTGTGGCTGCTGTTTCAGCAAGAAGTAAAAGTCACAATCCATATTTCAAGGGAGTTGAAATCTTCCTGACAGTGTGACTTGTACATTGGATTTGTGGTAATATTATTAGAAACTACTTCTGTTCATTTTGAAATCAATCTAAATATATTTCTCCATCCTTGTTCATGAACGTACAAAGCTAATGTTTGTTTGTATTCACAGGATGTACATTAAGAGTTTTGGATTGCCTAACTCTACCGTAGGACTCGTCCCCAGCTCTGGTGTCAAATTTTCAGTGGACAATACCCACATTGACATTGGCGGAAATTGGCATGTGACATTTGGACTGATGTATGTTTTTGTTCAATGTTCCTGATAGCCTGTTGTTGAAGGATTTAGTGTATAATATTCTGTTAAATGTCAAATGACAAGCTTCTAATGTTTACCATGGACAACAGTACAATCAAATAACAACGAAGTAGTAACCTCTCTGACTGAGAAGTGCGAGAAACAAATTAGCATTTCGGGGTTGCTGTATACACCAACTCCTGTAATGTCAATACAAAGGGGAGAAATTCATTATAGCCCCGTTTGGGGCGCTAACTTTTATAAGTTGAAAAAATTAGTGCCAGGTGCTAATGTCTTTCAACTTTTTAAAAATTTGGTTTTGCGCTCCAGGAATGAAGTGGAGTGCGAAAGAAAGTGCTCCACTTCCTTCTTGGAGTGCAACAGGCGGGGCGGTAGGTGAGCAGCGCTGCGCACTGGGCCGTGCAGCACTGCCGCGTTGGAAGGCTCCTTCCCTCCCTTAAAGGGAAGGGCCATCGCTGCAGGCTCTGCAAGGGAAAAATTTACCTGGTCCCCGACGGCAGCCGCGATCCGGCCCGATCAGCCCGATGCTCTGCAGCAGAGAGCCAGGCTGATCGAGCACTGGGGAAAAAAGGCAAAAAAACCAGAGAATGAGCATTTCAGTATTTTTTTCCTACCTCGGCCACCTCGCCTTTAAGTTTCGCCCCCGAAGCGCCTGACCTCCCAATCAACGCCTCCTGCAGCTGCCGGTGTTTTCGCCCGGCGATGCTGCAGGGGGCGGAGCCGAAGTTTGGCTCCAGGGCGCTCCCGGGGCGATGCGCATGGTGATGATGTCACAATCTCTGGGCAAAGGAGATCGGGGTGTAACGCCATACCGTTGCCGCAAACCTCCCGCTGAATATAGCAGGAGGCGATCTTCTCGCCGCGCCCAAGCAGTAAGTGGTTAGCGCACTGTTATCGCCCCCCCAGAGGCGCTAATGGGAGGCGCTAACCAGCCAAATTTCTAGCCCTTTGGGCTTTTCCTGATGTGTGCCTCTGTGCATTCATTTTAACGAATCTGTAAATATATTTGCAAACAGCGTGTTTGCAGATTTGTTAAAAGTAACACACAGGGCAAAAAGTTGGGGCTATACTTGGAGAACATTGTAAAATTTGAGAATGCCACCTCCAAAAAAGCGACACTGTGATTACAAGTGTCAGCTGTGGCTCAGTGGTAGCACGCTCACCTCCGAGTAAAAGGTTGTGAGTTCAAGAGTACAAAATCTAGGCTGACTCTCCAGTGCAGTGCTGAGGGAGTGCTGCACTGTCGGAGGTGCCATTTTTCAGCTGTGATGTTAAACCAAGGTCCCATCTGCTCTCTCAGGTAGATCCCATGGAAAAAGCACTGGAGTTATTCAAAATATAACCAGAGATGTGACGTGATAATGTACCGGAGAGACGAGCTTCGATGAGCTGTATAGTCTTTTCTCATCCCTGACTTTTCTTCTGCTCACCTTCCTCCTGAATTGTCACAATGCCCATTTCCATTAATTCCTTGTTAAACCAGGAATCTGTGCATATCTTTTATAAATGCTTGAATGCAGTCTCCACTCACAGTGGTTCACCAAGGTCTCAAATGCCCCGTTGCCCTCACCACACCTTTATCAGCTCGCACTTCCAGCAACTTTGTGAGCAAAATATGTTAAAACCTAAACGTGCACGAACATGTCTAACTAGCAGGGCATGGCGCGTGATGCCCCGCGCCAGCAAGACCTGGCCCCATGTGTCCCCTGCCCTTTCTATTTACAATGAGAACAGACTGAGTTTCTGCGGCAGCGCTTCACTGCTGATTTAAGACCCCAATATCATCCTTGGCACTTTGTTCTGAGCTCGGTTCAGTGCCTGTATTTTTTTTCCACAAGTATGGGAATCAAAACAGGACTCAGTACTGCAAGTGAGGTCTCACCGGTGGATTTATGCTCTTTATAACATTCTACAGTGGTCTGTTGCATTGAATAGCCATTCCAACAAAATTCACATGACTGAAACAATGTACTATTCCTCACTTAACAAGTAGACACATGTCCTGGTTCCAGATCTCTGCTTTTGTTATGGCCATTAATGGGTGCACGGAAACAGCTTAGGGCAATCGACCTTTGTATTTTCTAACTCTACATGTGGCAAATAATGCTAGCCCTAATGTGGTACCTCACCCAATACTAGAACTAAGAATGGAAATTCTCAAGGTAGGGATTTGAGGGCAATCCTTTTTATGAGAGCCTCTATTGTAGTTATATTAACTTTTTGTTCATCTCATTAGTGTTCCACTTTCACAATGTGGTAACAGGCCTAATTAATTATATGGCAGTGGTTAAATCATCTACAATTGATTGTGCTCTAATTTAAAAAAATTAAAAGACTAAGGGGGAGAAATTGACTCTAGCCCCGTTTGGGGCGCCAGCCTCGCCAGGGCACTAAAAGTAGCGCCCCGGAGGCATTCGCGGCCACCCGCCGGAAATTCAGTGGTAGCGCCCCAAAGGGAAGTGCAGCGCTACTGGAGGCGCCACGCATCCCTCTTGGGGCGCTGTGACTGAATATCGTGGCGCAACGTGCCGCAGCGCCACACGCTGCGGCATGTCGCGCTGCGTTATTGCAGGCCTTCCTCCCCTTCTTAAAGGGGAGGGGCCTTGTGCAGCACGATTTGGGCCCAGCTGGGCCCCCGAGGATCGGGAGTGCAGGCAAAAGAGCCCGGCACCGAGGAACGCAGCTGGCACTCCGCGGGGGGGGGGGGTTCAGGAGGCCGGGGACGGGAGTGCAGACAGGTGCTGGCAGGCGGCCAACAACAAAAATGGCCGCCCCGTACCTCCTTTAATTTGCACCTCCCCCGCCGCAGGTAGGCCCCCCTGAACCGGTCACACATAGCGTCCGGCGGTAAATCAGGGGGCACTTCCAAATATCGCGGACAGGGCGTCAGCGGGGCGCTGCACACACCGATTATGTCATCGGTAGCGGCGCAGCGCTAACGGCTAGCGCCACCACTAGTGTCCCGTGGAATTTAACGGGAGACGTGGGCAGTGGCTTGCGACCCACTTAGCGCCCTCTTAAGGCGCTAACGGGTGGCGCAGCCAACTGAATTTCTCCCCCTAAGTTCTTAAAGTTTATTTAAAGTTTATTTTCCTGTCTCGTATCTGCCACATAATCCATTCTATAATATTATGCATTATATGGCAGAACCTGGACTTAATTTTACAAGTATGAAGGACTTGAATTGGTTGCTGACTGTAGTATTCTGTATCTATTCAAAGCTGTGTACATAGGTGCATAGGGACAAATGTTGCAAGGAAGATTTAAATTCAGAAGGGGAGACAAAAGATTGTGACAACATTTAACAAGTCAGGTAATCATTTTAATGTGAACAGCATTATGTAAGATAATATATTCATCATTATATGTGCCAGAATTATCGGCTACTCTGTATTGATGCGTGATGATGCTTTGTTTTGGGCACAAGTAGCAGTTTGGAAGAATAAACTGCTCTGATGAGGGTTGGCTATTTTATACGCGACTGTGGCAGATGTACCAGCAATTGTTTCATGTGCATTACCTTTCAATAGAAACGATGGAGGAACCTTTGAGCTGAACATTAACGATCTTTCAGCTGCATTCATTGTCAACGTTTCACAGGACAGCTCGCGACCAGTGCTGAGCTACAATGACTGTGGAGCAAGATTAAACAATTTCAACCTTCAGCTTCATGGAGGGAGCAGGTATGCACATTGTGAAACACCCAAGATATACACATTGTGAAACATGGAAGGTATACACATTGTAAAACACCCAAGATATACACATTGTAAAACACCCAAGATATAAACATTGTGAAACACCCAAGATATACACATTGTGAAACATGGAAGGTATACACATTGTAAAACACCCATGGTATACACATTGTAAAACACCCATGGTATACACATTGTGAAACATGGAAGGTATACACATTGTGAAACATGGAAGATATACACATTGTGAAACACCCAGATATACACATTGTGAAACACCCATGGTATACATACACATTGTGAAACACCCGAGGTATACACATTGTGAAACACGTATATAACAATACTAGCTGGAGTGCCCGGTGGTGCCGAGGGTTTTTTTGAGGGC